>NC_135536.1:164545849-164725849 GCF_045843805.1 Urocitellus parryii | reverse complement strand
CAGGCCCCAAGCAAATTGAACATTTTTAAGTATCAGGCCAAAACATAAGTCCCAATTTTCTGTTGTTAATATTCTAAAAAAGAAGATGGCATGGGGCATGGACCAAGAGAAGGAATAATTAATTCTAGCCTGCCAGCAAAAAAGTGAGAAGAAGGAGGCAGCTTTCACAGTCTTGGGGAGGATTCTACCACAATAATCACAGAAATATAGTTTCTAGATGGGAATAAATAAATAAATAAATAAATAAATAAAGTGGGTGGATGGGGTGCAAGAGGATGCTGCAGGGCTTCATTTTAGAGCTCGAATATCCATCCATCATGAGGAAGCTCAGAAGCCAACGTCAGTGAGAGGCAGATTCTCTCTACCCCTCATGGGCCCAAACCAGAAAATACAGTTAGAACTAAAATAATACGAGCAGATGTCTCTGATGAAAAATGCTCTGGTATAATCAGGGAGTGCAAATTTTATACCATGGATCCCAAATAGCCATTTAAATAACAAAACTAAAGCTGGTTTAATGGTGAAAGAAGAGTGGGGCATTATTCGTACCTGGTTTTAAATCCCAACTTAGACCCCCTACTCCAGATTCTTTTGAACTACTGGGCATTTACTGACTCTTTGTGGTTTTCGAGAACAGCTAGGTTTCATACATGCATACCTACACCTCTTCACAGTGGGGATGCTGTTTGAGCAATGCATTGTTAAGAGATTTTATCACTGTATGATCACCATGGAGTGTGCTTACTCAAACCTACATGGTATAGGTCAATTCCTCCTCATGGCCTCTTGATGCAATCCAGAGATGTGATGAACACAAGATGTATAAGCTGTTCGCAGTGGCAAAACCCTATAATCCAGCAGTTTGGGAGACTGAGACAGGAGGATTGTGAATTCAAAGTCAGCCTCAGTGACTTAGCGAGGCTCTAAGCAACTTAGTGAGACCCTGTCTCTAAATAAAAAATAAAAAGGGTTGGGGATGTGGCTAAGTGGTAGGCACCCCTGGGTTCAATCCCCAGTACAAAAAAAAAAGGGATATATGAAATGGTGCCTATGTAACACAGCATGTTTTGTAATAAACATATTTATCAGCAGGAGTGAGTGCTGAAATAATGACAAAAAGCATAATACAGTAAATACATAAATAGGTAGTATGGTTGTTCATTGTTATCAAGTGTTATGCACTGTACAGACATGTATGGGCTGTGCTTTTATACAACTCACAATGCAGTAGGTTTGTTTACAACATTATCACCACTAGCACGTGAGTTATATGTTGCACTACAGCAGTATGACAGCCACTACATCACTAGGCAATAGGAATCCTTCAGCTCCATTATAATTTTATGGAACCCCTTTTATTTATGTATCCTGTCATTGACCAAAACATTGTTATGCAGTGCATGACTGTCTATGAAATTCACAAACACATATATCATAGGTGTTTGAAGTAATGTAACTGCTCTGAAGAAAAACAGGGTAGGAAGAACTGAGAAAACGATGGGGATACTATATACAGGGAAGAGGGAGCATTTATATAAGTATTTTGGCTTTGGAACACAGTTGAATTTTTCCTAGGCCCAGGCCTGTCTACCTTAAAAAAATTTTTTTAATCCATATATGTAATCTTTTGAGGTGGGATCTGACTATATTGCCCAGGCTGGTCTCGAAATCATAGGCTCAAGTAATCTTCCTCCTGAGTAGCTGGGACTACAGACATGCAATATCATGCCCTGCCTTTTCCATGTTTTTAAAGTACAAACTAGATATAATTTGGTAGCTGCAAGCAAGAGTGCAGCAGTAGAGAATTACTTTTAAAATACCTTACAAATATGCCATCGGACACTAAGCTGAGTGCTCTATGGACATGAAGTCATTCGCATACACATCCTGGCCAAATGTAGTGGGTACTCTCAATTTTACCATTTACAGATGAGGAAATTGAGGTTTAAGAGGTAATAAGAAATATGTCCAGAGACCATGCTAGTCAGTGGAGTAGGAATCACTGGAACATGCATAACCTCTTGACAAAGGCCCCCGTGATACACTACAATGTCCCTTGAGCCCTCCCTGAGTAGAAGAGCAGAGGAAGGCAAGAGGAGGGAGAAGCCCTCTGACTTGTGGGAGGTAGCACCGGTAACCCACACAGCATTTCTAGAACCCAGGTATTCATTAGGTATAGCTGTCAATATGTTACTGCACATCTACTGGCTTAAAGCAACATGCATTTCTTGTTGTACAATTTCTGTGGATCATGATTCTGGGCCCAGCATTGCAGGGCTCTCTGTTCAGGATCTCACAAGACTGCCATTCTGGGCTTAGCCAGGACAATGTTTTCATCATGGTCCACTTCCAAGATCATTCAGGCCGTTGGCAGAACTCATTTCCTTGCATTGCAGGACTGAGGAACCTGTTTACTGGCTGTCCATTCTTAATTCCCTAGCACATGGTCCCCTCAGGCCATTTGCCTTAAAACTGCTGACCTCTTCAAGCCCAGCAGGAAGGGCCAGTGTCTCTTTAGGAACTTTCATCTGATTAAATCAGACTCACTCAAAATAACCTCCTTTCTTACTATCTCAAAATCAACTGATTGGGAACTTTTAATTACACATACAGAATCTCTTTACCTTTTCTACTTATTTCAACCTAACCCACAGTGACATCTGGTGCCACCCAAACTCAAGGGAAAGAGATTATACTGAAACTTTTCCCCAGGGGGAGGGAACCATCCTAGGATTCCACCTTCCACACTGGGGAAAGTGAGATTCTGCCTCCTGCAGCCATCCTCAGGCGTCTCCTCCTAGGTTGTGCAGGATCCTACCCCTGGAGAGAGCCATGGTGCACATCTCACAGTCAGAGGCCTCCCAAATGAACATTTCTCAGTTATGCAGGGCTTTGTTCTGAACTGTGTAATTTTGATGTTTGCAGACCTGCCTGCCTGCCTGCCTCACTTGGGGCCTGTGTGCATTTTTCTGACCTTGATTGCCTCAGTCCACAATCATCCTTCTAGAGAAGGCAAGGCCTGCAGAGCCCTAGAAGAGCAGGCAGGGGCTCCGGAGTATTCATCTTTCAGTGTTTTCCATTAGTGACCTGGGGAGTATACAGATTGCTTCAGTGGCTCCGTGGAGCCAGCAATCACAGCAGGCATTGGGGGTCCCTGAAAATGAGCTAGAGAATGTCCTCTGTGAAGCAGCTGCTAGGGGGATGGGAAGGCCCTGCAGCTTTGCTGAGTCTCCACGGGGCCAAACTAGAGGTCTGTGGCTGGCTGCCCTGTTCCAGAGATGCCCAGTGGGAACTGCAGGGCCAATGTGGGCTTTCTGGCAAAGGTCTCTGGTGCTCCTTTAAGGAGTGAGGCAGCCCAGCTTTGGCTCTGACTGGGACAGACCTCAAGAAGCAGGTTGGTAGAGCAGGTACACTTGGGCAGTGTAGGGTGACATCTTTGTTCTACAATCGATGAGCAGCCTAGCAGTGTCTCCTGAGCCTCAGAGGGCATTAGGTGGGTTCAATACTGTGGATCCTCATACTCACAGTGAAAATTGGAGCCCACAGCATTCACTAAGTCTCCTCTGTCACTCATCTTGTATTTTCCCAGCATCTGTTATATGCCAAATGCTGCTCTAAGTAATGGGAAAACAGGAGGAATATGTCACACTTTTTTTTTTTTTTTTGAAACCAGGGATTGAACCCAGGGGTGCTTAACCATTGAATCACATCACATCCCCAGCCTTTTTTTAAATTTTTTTATTTTGAGATAGGGTCTCACTAAGTTGCTTAGGCCTCACTAAATTGCTGAGGCTGGCTTTGAACTTGTGATTCAGGTATGTGCCACCCTGCCCAGCTCAGTCTCTTGCAAAGGTAACGTTTTAATAGGAAGAGACAGACATCAAACAGATGCATGAAAAATATGTGGGGGAGGGAGGGCTAAGTAGGAAATATGGGTGAGGGGACAATAAGAGATGGTTCCAGGGTAGTATAATCTGTGGAGATGTTGAAGCTGAGGCCTAACAACAGGAAGGGACTAGTCACCAGATGATTTCAGACAATTGGTGCAAAGACACAGGCAGGGGCAAGGTTGGTGTGTTTAGGAACATCAACAGGCTATTGGAGGGAAGTGGGCAGGAAAAAAAGGAGAGTTAGGAAAGAACCAATCAGCCAGCACCTGTGAGACTGATGAGGAGCATTGTAAAGCTGCTGGATTTGTGGGAAGGGGACTGACATGATCTGACGTATCTTTTTACAAGATCACCCTGTATTGTAGTGGGGTAAGACTGGAAACAGAAAACCCACTGGAAGGCAACTGCAATTCCAGAGTGTCCAAGGGTAAAGACATTTGGACCCAGGGAGGTGACATGACTCACTAGAAGCTTTTCCAGCTAGACAGAAATGGCCAGAGGGTCATCATCAGGCAGGGTCACTAGAGAGCCCTAACTACTGTCCCTCTATCGCCAATCTGAAGCAGAATAGAAGCTAATTCTAAATCTATCCCCTAGTGCAGCAGAATTTGCACTTAGGGGATAGATTTAGAATTCAGCAAGAGGATTTTCAGGTGAAACTTAAAAGGAAATAAGTGAAACAGGAGCAGAAGCAGAGGAGACAGACAAGCAGGGGTGGGATCTGAGATGGAGCCTTGTATCAGCCTGATCCCAGGAGCTCTGGAATGTGAATTACATCATAGTTGGCCCTCTCTTGAGGTGAGGGGGTTCCAGCTTTGTTAGCCCTATATTACTTAGTCATTGACCAGCATAGTGTCGAGGGGCATGCAAACACCCAGGCATCTTCAGGGGAGAGGGCTCCAGGGAGCTAAGGACAAGACAGAGCAGAAAATGCAGCTGTAAATTGTGAGCCACAACAAGCACAGCATCTTGAGAACAGGTGCACCTGCCAGTAAAGAATTAACAGGGACATGGACATGCACCTGGAGCATCTCTTATAATAGCTGTGGCTTTACAGAGAGAAGGGAGAGAGGATGCTCAGACCAAGAAAGTGCAAGGACACAGGGAGCCCCAATTTATACATTGAATAGTTAACATAGGAGGCCTGTTTTAGGAGGAACCTCTCATTGCCCACAAATTCTCTTTAAAAACCTTTAGTTAGCTTCCACTAGGCACTTAAATTAGAAATTGCTAATTCCATTCATTCAACTTCTCAGCAATAAATCCATTGCATACTCGAAGGCTATCTCTGAATATCCATTTAAGCATCATAAAAAGAGATTAGAATTAGGTGCACTTACTCAGGACATTAAAAACTTCCACCAAAGCAATCTAACCCTCTGTTTCTGAGAATAAATATGGCCTATGAGTAAGGAGTGTTGTCCTTAAAGGAACCACAGCAACTGCAGAGAAGGAACCAGAGTCAAGGCATAGGACCACCAAACACAGTGGCCCTGGGACTGTCACAACTTTACTTGATGACATGAGCTTTACCACATAACTGTGTAGCTCTTTTAAATGTAGATCAGTGGTTTCCAAAACTTGTCTGCATATCAGAATACCCAGAGATCTTATTAAAAGTCCAAAGCCCAGGCCATGTCCTGAACCAATCAAATCATGATTTCTTTTTATTTTCAAATGATTTTAAACTTACAAAAAAGTTCCAAAGATTCTTCCCAATTTTGTTAACACCTTACACAACAACTGTATACTTTTTACCACCAAGAAATTGGCATTGGTACATTACAATTAATCAAGTAAGGCCTGAATTTCTAAAGATGGATGAGTTAACATAGGAAGCCTATTCCAGGAGGAACCTCTTTATTTATTTATTTGGGTTTCACCAGGTTGTCCATTAATGTCCCCTTCCTATGCCAGGACCATTCCAGGGTGCCACATTGCACGTAGTTGGCCTATCTCCCCTGTCTCGTTTCGCCAGTGAGTTTCTCAGTCCTTGTTCTTTGTGACCTTGACAGTCTTGAGGAACACAGGCCAGGCGTCCTACAAAATGCTCTCCAATCTGCATTTGTCTACTGTTGTTCTCTCAACAGAACAAGACTATCATTGTTTGAGTGGGGTGATGGGTCTTTGGAATAAATACAGCAGAGGTGAACTGCCCACTTATCACATCACCCCAGGGGGCACAGCTAATTCACATGACATCACCAGTGTTGTTATATTTTATCACTTGGTGAAGGGAGTGTTTGCTATACACTATAGTTATTTTATTTCCCTTTCCCTACTCTAATACTTAGATGAGTATAGTCCACATTCAATGTATGGTATGTATAGAGGGGAATGGTCAGCAGTAAGAAATCATAAAGGGACATTTTCATGGCCACTTCTTTGCCTATGTTGCCAATTATTATTGTACAAACATTTTCAAACAATCCAGGATTGAGTAGACTCTGGATCCCCTGGGATTGAACCAGTACTTCCCGTCTATGTTTTTTAGTCCCTTCTGAGCCTCAGTTTACCCATCTAAGTCTCAGTAGAGTATCTATCTATTCCTAAGGGTTATTACAAAGATCAAGTTAAATAAAGACTATGAAGTGTTGACCACAATGCAACTTTTAACATGTTTTGCTACCAATAGTAATAGAAGTAATAATAATGCCTACCTGAATTTGACCTTGTGTAGTAGCTATTTAGTGCTACAAAAATGCCTCTCAGTGACATAAAACAATAAGTTGAAACTTACATTTGAAGAAAGAACTATATTAAAAAAACTAATTCCAAAATTTTCATATATTAAAGAAACACTTACTTATCCTTTATTATGTCACGCACTATTCTAATTGCTTTTATACATATTAACTCAGTGTTCATAAAAAGACTATGAGGTTGAAACTGTTATTATCCCCATTTTGCTGTTAAGGAAACTGAGGCACAATGAGATTAAGCTGCTTTCTTAAAGGCACACAGCTAGTGAATGGGAGAGCTGAGATTTGAACTGAGGCAGCCTGATTGCAGAGTCTGTGCTTGTAGTCACTCTACTATACTAAATGGTATAAAAGAAATAGGAAGTATAAATTTTTCTAGGACTGTGTAAATCGGGGAGGGGAGGCTGACCTGGCCAGGTTAAGGGAAAACAATCAATGAAAACACCTTGTATATCCTAGGTAAGAATATACCCAGACAGGTGAGAGGGGCTGGAGTAGAAGGAGGGAGCAGGGTGTTTGGAAAGATTATTAAATGACCTCCTGGTCAAGTACAGCACCTTCCTAACACTAGCTGATAGCATCTTTCCAGGAAAGCCCCTTCTCTGTCACTTTCTCTTGCTCTCTCCATTTCTGAGTGTGCACTTGAGAATTCAGCAGATCTCTGATTTCAGGGAGATTGGAGGGGATGAAACATCTATTTCAATAACTGGAATGGATGGCCAACATAAAAGAATCTGGGCCATTCAAAACATATCCTCACGCTTTGTCTTCCAACACTTAAGAAAAATCAATCCACCCTCCTGAGTTTTTAGGTCAGGAATGTTGGTGATGCAAAGGAAGTTTCTGATTGTGAAAATTTAGATCAGCCATCAAGTCATGTTTGGGGAGAATGAATGCCATTTGTATCTAGGGACCTAAAGGGGTACTGCTTCTAGAACAGAGTGGGTTTCAAAGTGTTGCATATAGGGCCTCACTATGGGTATGTCCCCAGATGTGGATTTTTGCACTTGAATGCAGACTTCTTGGTGACAAATAATGCTATCATATTTATCTTTCACACATACACTGGCAATTCATTTTCAGCGAGTAGCTGCTCGAAATGTGTTTTAAATGAAATTATAATTAGACTCATGATGAGAATCTGTGACTTGCTTATTTACCATAGCATGTATATTTGAAATCCTAAAAGTACATGTAAATCATCACCTTTGTCCTTCCCTTTGTCCCATCTTGTCTGCATGTAAAATCATCTTTCTGATTCTAATATTGGCAAGGAATCAAAGTATGTTAATTCACCTCATGATTGAAATTTTAAATGTGGTTTTACCAAAATTGGAGGCTTCAAAGCTGTGTACCCTTCAGGTAAGGTAACTAAGGAGTGTCCTTGGGCGCTGGCATTATTTAGAGAGGCTCATTGGGATTCATTTTATACCTGAATAAGATGACTCCACTTCTGTCTGAAGCCCATTAGGAAAACTTGGAATTCCATCGGCTTCATTGAGGACATACTGATTTTGAGCTAATTCTAAGCTATTTCTGAGCTGTCACATTTCAAAAGCAGAGTCTCTCATTGAATTTCCCTTGTTTCTAGCAAGAGAGGTTAGAGGGAGTCTATAACCTGTGCACATCTGTATGTGTATGTTGAGGGGAGAGAGTAGAAGACGAGAAGCAAGAGATAAAAGGGCTTGAGAGAATATTTCATTTTTGAGGTTCTCCTTGTCAGTAAAGACAGGATATTATCTGAGCCCTGGAAATTTTGCTGTGTGGCTAGAACATCTTATAGAAAAGAAAGAAGAGAGAAAGTCACCCTGACAGTGGTTGATCCTTTTGCTATTTACCAGGTCTAGGGTCTTCATCAGTACCCCAACCCTCATCCATGATGCTCATATGACCTGAGTGAAAACTGTTTTTGCTGAGAAAACTCCTTTTCTAGACAAGACTCCTAAATTTCCCACCAAATGGCCACCATTTAACTTCATGGATCTTTTTTGAAATCCAGAAAGACTTGATGTGCTAAGCATGGCCCTTTAAGAATGAGACAGGGACAGAGGGGGGAGGGTAAATTGATGTTTCATCACTAATATTGATTCCATAGGTGTGTTCACATGCCCCCCAAGAACGATGTCCCTATTTAGAACTCACCGTATTCATTCAGCCACAATATTTCTTGAGCATCTATCATGTCCCAGGCACTGTCCTGGCATTTGGTCTCATTGTAATTTAAGTGTTAAAGGCAAGTACTTTGAGGAAGTTATTTAACTTTTCTGCTCCTCAGTTTCTTCATGTCTCCAAGAAGGGTAATGACAGTGGGGTTGTGGTGATGAGCAGCATAGTGAAGAGTTAGACACTTGACACACAGTGAGTGCTACGCAGTCTATCAGAGTGTTTCTGGACACTCAATGTGGCCTGTGCCTCTGAGACCCAGACGACCCCAAGGTTAGAAAGGAATAGGCAATCTCTCAATGCAGAGTTAAGGATCTTACTCCCTAAGAAAGCTGCAGAGAATACCCTCATTCTACTCAAAATGCTGCCTCTGAGTTCTCACTAATTGATGACCATCTTCAGAGTGCTAAAGAACTGCCACCAACACTCCCTTGTGCCAATTGGTAATGACATCTGGGTCCAGCCCGACAGCAATACTTTTAGGTTGCTCAAGTGAAATGAGATGACAAAATTCTATTGTACCAACTACATTCTTCCTGTCCTAGCCCACAACTTCAGAATTCTCTTTCAGACCAAGATAGGCATTAACTGGAAATAAATTTCAGCTTCAATAGAGGAAAAGCTAAGAATAGAATCAGTGGTTGTCCCTGAGATGCCATATGAAAAATTTAGATTAAGTGAGGCTTCCTTTTTTCCTCTTGGCCTATTTTCTTTTATTAAAGGATGTAAAGACAGCACCTTCCATTTCTGACGTGCCTTCCAAGCATGCTTTACTTCTGCTCTACTTGCTGCCTACTGCTTACTCATACTGATAGTCCAACTGTCTGTAAAGCTCCTAACATAAAAGAATGAAAAGAAATTTGCTGGGTATGGAGGGCAGAACAAGGAGAGAGAACAGTATGATAGCAAATATTATAGGTATACTCAGTGTATCAGTTAGCTTTTGCTGTGTAACAAATGACTATCAAACTTAGTGGCTTCAAAAAAGATCCATTTATTTATTTTGTGATTCTACAAGTCACCAATTTGAGCTGATTTCAGCTGGACTCACTCTTTAGTTAGTTGTTGGATCAGTTGGAGGTTAGCAAAGGTTTATTTTTTCTTTGTTCCACAGAGTCTATCTCATGAAACACTAGGCTAAGTAAGGTTGTTCACCTAGTGGTTGCATGGATACAAAAACAGATGGAGAACACTTCTTTCCAACCAATCATCTTGAGCCCATACCCAGAGGGTAATGAGGCCTAAGAACTTGTTCCTCTTTGAGTTGCATGAGAATCAACCAAATTCAAGTATGCACAGGAACCAAGAAATGTACACTTGTCAATAAGAGTAAGAACAGTAGACACAGTAAGACCCATGAGAATCCTTAAAGTAGTCCATAGCCAGTCCAAATACTTCATCTAATTCAGCAGATATCTTCCCTCCTTCCACTCAAATAATTTGTACAGTGTCTCTCTTCTGGTTATAAAAGCAATTCGTATTAATTGTAGAAAAATTTGTAAAGACAAGTACAACAAAGAAGAAATCATCAACCATGATCTCATGTCCTGAGGCAATAATTATAAGAAATTATTTTATTATATATGGCTGAATATGACTTTGTTCCTATCTCCATTTGTTGAGCTTTATATATCAGAACTTCTGCTAACTTCTTTTATTACAGACTCATTTAATCCCCACAACAACATTCATTTTAGAGATTAGGAATATGAAGCACAGAGAAACTAAACATCTTGTCTAAATCACACAGCACATTAGTGAAACCAGCATTTGTCATAGTACAGCCTCACTTCTTAAACCATTCATGCCCATTCAACCTTGTTGTTTCTCACATCCGTACTCCAACCAAAGGACATCAGGGGACTGAAATCTCCTGGAGGGCTTGTTAAAGCAGTTTGCTGAGGTTTACTTTCAGATATTATTATTTGGTTGGCCTGGGGTGAGGCCTAAGAATTAGCATTTCTAACGGGCTCCAGATGCTGCTGATTTTAGGTCCATGAACCAAACTGTGAGTAGCTCTCTTCACAGCAGCATTTAGGAAAGTACTGTTAATTCTGCTTCAAAGATGAGAAAAACCCAAGTTCAGGGAGGTTTAATAAATAGGCCACAGACACACAGCTGGTCAAGTCTCTTTTATATCTCTTTTCCAGTTTAATCTCATGGAAAGCAATAAAAGCCAGATGATTTTCACTTCCTGTGATAGCTCCTGCCTTTCTTCTGGTGAGGTTTACAATGCCCAGGGAGGTAGTTGAGAATCTAGACACAGCCTCTCTGTGAACTAAGAAAGGTGTGCCGACTTCAGTCATTCATTCACTCATTCACTCATTCATTCACTCATTCACTCATTCATTCACTCATTCCCCTCGGGGGAAAGCTCTTGCCATGAAGCTCCATGATGCACAGTGATTTGAGTCCTGTTGTCAGCTGGGCTCCCCCGCCCCCCACTGATATTTAAGTGACTGTTTTTCTGATTGAAGGAGTGACAGTAGCCCCCTTCAAGTGAAGTTAGAACAGAAAAACAAAACAAAACAAAAAATGCACAAACATACTACCTTTTGAAGCTTCAGAAAAGAACAAAGGCCTCTGTGCTATTTTTAAACAGCAGAGAGCCAGGTATTATTTTGCCAGGTTTCTCATAAGAAAAAAAGAAAGAAGAAGAAGAAGAAAAGAAAAATCTCCTATGGTCACAAAACCTTCCTGTTGTTCTGACCAAAAGGGGTGTGTAGCTTTTGTAGTCATGCAGGATTAGCTTGAAATTTTCTGGGTGTCTGCTCCTGCTATGTAAAATGTGGTCCCTGGAACTTGATAGAAATGCTAATTCATGGGCCTCACCCCAAAAGAACTGGACTAGAATCTTTAGGGTCAGAGTTCAGGAATCTGTTTTAATAAGCTCTCTAGATGATTTTTGCTTGCAACTACATTTTTAGAAGCCCTGGTCTCCTGAGAACCCTACAAAACTTATTTGCCATTCTTCTGTGGGTTTTGCATGCACAGATTCAACAAACTGCAGATAGAAAATATTCTGGGGTAAAAAAATTGCATCTACTGAACTTATGCAGGCTTCTTTATTCCCCAAACAATATGGTAAGTATAACAACGATTTATGTAACATTTACATTGTACTTAGTATAAATAATCTAGAGATGGTTTAAATATACAGGAGAATGTGTACAGGTAATATGCAGTACTATGCTATCTTATATAACAAACCTGAGCATCCTCAGATTTTTGGTGTCTTTGGGGTTCCTGGAGCTAATGTTCTGTAGACCCCTAGGGACTACTACTGTATTTTGCTTCCAGAGGAGAATAGCTGTTCTTCTAAAAAGTTTTAGGTCTGGGGCTGGGTATGTGGCTCAAGCGGTAGCGCGCTCACCTGGCATGCGTGCGGCCCGGGTTCGATCCTCAGCACCACATACCAACAAAGATGTTGTGTCCGCCAAGAACTAAAATAAATAAATAAATAAATAAATATTAAAAAAAAAATTCTAAAAAAAAAAAAAGTTTTAGGTCTGTACATCTCAAACTTTAGTGACCTTCAGGATCACCTAGAGAACATGCATTCCTGGATGGATCACACCCTCATAGTTTCATCCAGAGTATATCTTGGGTTGGGCTCATAAATTGGCATTTCCACAAGTCCCCTCCAGACCCTGCTGCTGCCTATCCTAGGCCACACTCTGGCTAGACTAGCATCCTTTCAACTCATGTTAGAATATGAAAGAAAGCAGAGCTGACTTCAACTTTCAGAACTTTTCAAAATCTCGGATTCTTTAAGTCCATTTAGAAATTACATCTTCTTTATTAGGAAACCTTCTGTCTCTTGAAAACCATTTTCCTTTAAAATGTATCTTTCAAACAAATCCACAAACTGTTTAGAAATAGAGCTGGTTCTCCTTGTCCAGGCCATTTCTGAAGGAGGTCCTGGAGTCTAAATAAATGTAAGCATGTAGGACATTGGTTGTTTCATGGTTTCATGTTCAGGAAGTCAGATCACCTTCCATTTACCCAGAGCCCGAGCCCCCTCACATTGCATGGGGATAAATTTGCTGGATCGAGCCCTACAAAAGTGATGCCAAAACGACCAAGATTGGCCACCAGGTCCTCTGAAGATGAAACTTTAAAATGATGTCCCAACACTAAATGCAATTCTTAAATCTTTAGTACCTTCATCTTCTGGGTTACTGAGGATTGATGGATAAATGTATATGTGTATATAATTTCTGAAGTTACTTATTGGGCTCTCCAGTAAATATTAATATATTCAAATTAATTGTGAACATATTGCCTTTGATAGTCAAAGGAAGTACAGTACCAAAATTTGCTTTAAAAAATTAAGAAACATATATATTCAAATATAAGAGTCCAGCATCATGTCAAAAAAAAAACTTAAGTCATAAGGAAATGTCAAAAGACAAAATTGCAACAAATTTAAAGATTTTAACTGTCTTTTACTCAAGATTTTAGAATTGGGCAACATCTTATTCTATAAAATGGAATGCTCCATTGAGCTGAGGAGTTTGACTTTATAGACAGAAAAGGGCTGAAGGAAGCAGAAGCAGAGAATCAAGAGTGGATTGATTGGTTGTTTCAAGCTTACTTTCCTTATAAGGTTAAAACCAAGAGCCTTCCTTATCATGCCAGCTAAAACTAGCTTAGTTGGGGATTTTGCTATTCTCTCTCATGCTCCCAACCTTCTGGAAGGTCAGATAAATAACTATGTTTTGGCTTGGTAACCTGGAACTTTAGCAGGAGTGATTCCATCTTTGTTTGACCTATTGGGCCTAGTACTGGGAGCTCATCCCAAACCATGGCTTACTATATTTTATTGAAGAGAAGGATGAAGTATGATCCTTGTTCTCACAACTATTTACTCCATGCTTTCCATGTGCCAGGCACCTGGACTCACACAATTCCCCTTGAGGATCTATCATAGTGTATCAGGGATGCAGATAACATAGAGGCCGGTATAGCAAGAAGTACAAACATCGAATGCCTGAAAGCCATAGAGGAGTCCAGAGGAGACCTTGGTCCCTGTGAGCAGCCTCCCCCAGAAGATGCCATTTGCATTGAATTTTGAAGGCTGGATGGAAGTTGTCCAGACAAAGCAGGATTGAGGGGTGGGATTGTGGCAAATGGAATCACAGAAATTTGGAGGATTACAGTAAATGGAAGTAGATAAGCATTTTCACCAGGTTAGCTCCTGAGGGAGTAATGGTTAATAAGCACAAGATCTGATCCCTTGGAAAATATTAAACAAATCTGCTACTGCCTCCAAAAGGGAACATATAAATCTGTTTGAAGGAAAACACATCTGCGCTTGTGATTAAAGCAAGTTAACCTTTCCTGGGTGGCTTTTGTCTTTCCATTGTGTTATTCATGAAATCTTCCATTTCCGTAGTATCCCCTTGGGGTTCTAGCTAAATGAACTGCAGGCCTAGAAAAGCATGCTTGCCTAAAATATGTTCCTCCTAGAAAGTGCATTTGTGAAAATTTTAGACATTTGTGCAGCTACAGGAAAGGAATCTGAGGGGATGGCAAGAACAGGAACGTAGAGAGACTTGAGGCATAAATTCTACCAGTACATGCATGTTTTAGTCAGCTTTTTTGCTGCTGTGACTAAAAGATCTGACCAGATCAGAAAGATCTGACTTTTCCTCCTTTTAAAGCAGGAAAAGTTTATTTTCGGACTCATGGTTTTAGAGGTCTTAGTCCAAAGAAAGCTGGCTCCATTCATTGGAGGTCAGAAGGGAGGCTGAACATCATGGCGGGAGTGTGTGGCAGAGGGAAGCAGTTCACAGGAGGATCAGGAAACAGAGAGAGACTCTACTTGCCAGATACCAATATATACCCATAGCCCACCATATATACCCCAATAACCACTTCCTCTAGCCACACCCTACCAGCCTTCAGTTACCACCCAGTTAATCCCTATCAGGGGATTAATTCACTGACTGGGTTAAGGCAACTCAATTATTTCTCCTCTGAACCTACTTGTATTGTCTCACACATGAGCTTTTGGGGGACACCTCACATACAAACCATAACAATGCCTAAGTATGAGTGAGATTCATGAGCTTACTCTTTATAGGCCCACCATACCCTTCTAGAACCATCTAGAACTCCCCCATTCTCAGGTGTACAGGACAATATGAGTCCTGATTTGCTCTCTGGAAGGTCCTAAGAACATTGTATACATCTGTACATACTGAGACACATACACAAACTTGGTAATAGCAAAGTATAATTTCCAGAGTTAGAACATCACTCTCATGAATATACAGTGAGTTTGTACCAAAGATTTATTTACTTCATTAGTGAGAGAACCAGTAGGCTGGTACAGTTCATTCCCAGAATATTTGAGGAACAAAGATTTATATAGCTAGCCAGGAAAGGAAAATAAAAATAAATTTTAAGATGGGTTCAAAACTGATTAATGCCTCACCAGGCAATAAAAATATTACCCTTGAGATTATCTTTTGTACCAGAGAGAAATCATTTGCATCTATATTGGATGAAAGTCATTTGTTCAATCTTCTATAAAGTAATATCTAACTTGACAATCTGGTCTCCAATGAAGAGTAAATAAGAAAAAAACTTTGGTGGTGATAAATATGTTCATTATTTTTATTCTGGCAATGGTATTGTGGCAAAATATATGTCAAGTTTTATCAGATTGTGCATTAACTATGTTCATTTATTGTATGTCAATTATACTTCAATAAAACTGTTAAAAGAAAAAAAAACATAGTCCAACAAAGGCACATTCCCCTAAAAAAGTAGACCATTCTTTGGTAAACCTAAAGTTATCCTGAAGATATTAAATGCTCCTGTATGATGAAAAAGAATGCTATCATCCTTTTGTTTTACTTCCAGGTTTTGAATAATTTTTCTTAGCATTAATTAAAATAATTGTTCTAGAATTAAGGATTTGGGTTTGGCCCATTTTCTAATTGTGTAACTGAAGGCAAAATATTTAAGCCTCCCTAAGGCTAAGATACCATGTGGGGGAAAAAATGGAGATAATAATAGGCTCCTTGTTCATAGGTATATATAAATAGTGGACGAGGGTGAAAATGAGTTCATTTAAAGTTAGATTCACTCACCAAGTCTTGAACTAAGTCCTGATGGAATATGACTTTTTTTTTATATATATCTACAGTCTATTTATAAGCATTTAGGAATGTATGTGCTCAGTATTCTAGTTCTGTGGTCAGTGGTGAGAATGTTTGATTCAGGCTCTCTGGATTCAAATCCCAGCTCTGCTATTTACTAGCTATTGTGCCTTGCTTTCTTAGCTATAAATGGGGGATAATAAAGACACCCCACCTCACGTGGTGTTCTTGGGACTATTCCAATGAGTTGTCACATCCAAGAGTCTAAATAGCACTTGCCAGACCCTCAGTGCTCAGTTATCATGGCCTTGAACAAGTGGCTGGAATGGTCCTGGACATTTCTGCAAGACAGAGGAGTATGGATGGACTTCTCATAGTGGCAGGAACTAAAAATGTAATTTTCATATGAAGAACACTTTTCCTTTGGGGGTGTCAGTCATAACTCCAAAGTTATATCTGGGGTACTAATATAGTTTAATGACATAAGAATGTTCTGGGATATACATATCATGTATACTCTGGGACAGGAGAAAAGATCTTGGCACCCACAAAAGGGTTAGCTAGGCAATTTTTTAGGGTGACCTGGCCAGGCCTTCCACCCTGCTGACTGGCAGGGTTCCCTGAGCAGGATGTACCCTCCTGTTCCCACAGAGCCCACAGATGGCTTACCACCTGCTTTCAAGAAGATGGCTCCTCCCTAGTTCTGGGGCACTGCTCAGCCTGAGCTGTAAGATTTGTCCCCAGAGGGTTCCTATTGCAGACACTGTGGGGCCCCCACGAGTTCCCCCTTGGAGTCCTTACCTGCCTATTGCAGCTTCTGCGTATTTTGCTACTAGAGACAACCTGTGACGTTACCCCACAGAGGGTTGCTTCATCCATACACATGCCGGGAAGTTTTTATACCCGCAAAATGGCTCCAGCCAGTGACTGCTTAATGTGGGAGTACAAAGCTCAGCTCCTAGGTATGGTGGCAGGACGTACTTTGAGGTACACTGAAGACTCCAGAGCTCCCTGGAGGGTGAGACTGCTGCTAGGAATTCGCCTTGCTTGGCTTCTTCTCTTTTCTAGATCTACTTTCATCCCTCAGTAAATCCCTTGCATGTAGATTCTTGGCTCAGGTTAAGTGCCTAAACAGATAGGGTTTTGATTAAGAAATTTGCCTCTTCCTGAGTACCTTGCTTTATAGACTTTGAGGGACAGGAGGAAAAACATAATAGGAAAAATTGGGTCTTTTAGTAGAGAAAGCTGCAATTCAGAATTCTTTAAGGGGGTGGGGACTAATTTTCTCCAAGACAAAGTGCTGGAGAGTCAGACCTGCCTCAGGTCTGGAGAGTGTTTTTTTTAATGCACTAGGCAGGCCCAGACCCTTGGGAACTTCTTCCAAAACAGAAATAGCTGCTCTGAGCCTCACTGACTTCAGGGCAAGTTTCCCCAGCTTCTATCTTCAGCTCAGCCACCATAGGAAAGGATGTCTGAGGTTTCAGCTGTTTCTTCATTTGAAATAAAAATATTGAGCCCAGGCCCTTGCTAGCTAAGGGCATTTGAAATAACCCAGAAGATCCTTTCTCCCCAAGGCATCAGGATATCCCATAAGCTAAAACCTGAAAGTTTGCCTTTTGGAGTTTGCCAGATTACAAGGTCTAAGCTGCCTATAGGTGAGTATAATGATTGTGGCCTCCCACCTGCCAGATTTCCAAAAATCTGGATGGTCTCATATAGACTCACTGGTGCAGGAAGGCAGTTCAGAGTTTGATTTCTTCAAGAATCATCAAGTGGTGCCTGCTGCTCTGGCCACACCCTTAATTCTATCCATCATCTTGCATGTATCATCCAAAAGAGCAAAAAACTCAATCAAGACAAAGACTTGGTGGGAGAGAGTGAATGGGACAGGTTAAGTTCCTCCCAGTTTCTGGAACCACCATGGCATGTGAACATATTCACACATTGTCTTGTGTATCCCACCTGCTCACAGTCGTGGGGTAGGAATTCATGGGGCCAGTTGTTTCTCTTGGTAAGTGGTCTCCACAGTACCTGGCAATAGGAGAAGCAAAATGAAGGTTTCTTAGACTCAACAAAGCCAATAAAGAGTAATAATGGTGAGAAAGTACAATTCATTTTTAAAAATTGATAGGCAAATCTACTTTTTCTGTTTTAATACAGGAATCATGTTGGATAGAAGGGAGAGGACTTGTGTGTTGAATTCATTGAAAATATTTCTCTATATTCTTAAAAATGCTAGCCTTCTTTTCCTTTGGGTGACCTTCATTTACTGACTTTTTAAATATGGCTGTTAAGTCCAGAACAATGAGACTATAATGATTTCTAAAATAATATTAAATAAGGGCTGGGGTTGTGGCTCAGTGGTAGAGTGCTGGCCTAGCATGTGTGAGGCACTGGGGTCTATCCTTAGCACCACATAAAAAATAAATAAAATAAAGTTATAAAAAAAAGTTTAAAAATAATATTAATATAGAATAAGTATCTAAAAACAAATCCAACTAAATTCAGAATTGTTAATAAATCAGTGACATTATGTAGAAAAATCTGTCATTGTAGATAATGCATGGTTATAAACAATATTACAGAGGAAGAAAATTTAAAGTAGAGCAGATGGATTTGGGCAGGACTGTTATTGGCAACACTACAAGCTGCTTACAGGCAGATTAAAGGCATCTTAGAGAAGATGAGCTCTGGGTTGTTTTTCAACACCTAACTGTTCTATAAATGAGTGAGAGTTAAAGCCAGAATGAAGTATCACTAAGAAACAAAAATGGTTAAAATTTAGACAAGAATACACTCAAACTAATTTGTTAGTAGTTTAAACCTTCTAGTATGCCTCTCTGTGTCTATTCACTAGCACAAAGTAGAGTAATTCAGCCTCCATGTTTTATTTTAAACTTCTTAAGAGTTATAAACTAATGAAGAAAGAAGATGTAATTCAACAAATGATGTAGAAAAGAAAGAAACTATTTGGGAAATACCAAATTAGAGTACTCTCCATGTGTAAGCCAAGATCAAGTTAGCAGGTATAAAAAGTGAGATTAAAAATGACTATTGAGAAAAAAACAGAAAAAAATAATTTTAACTCTTCTTGTAATATGCAAAGATATCAAAACTTTTAAATTTAGGAAATCACAAATTAAAAACTAAGCATCGATAAGGCTTTGTAAGAGGCAGTTTGGGTAATATATCTCAGATGTCCTTAAAGCTTTCATTTTTCTTGGCCTATAAATCTACTTTCAGGAACCCATTATAAGGAAATAATCTAAGATGTAGATAAAGTTCTTGTATAAATATGCTTGTGGCAATCAAACTGAAAATGGCAAAAAAAGAAAGAAAAAAGAAACAGAGAAATTTGATAATCAACACTGCAAATATGGATACAAAAAAGACAGACAGATGGACAAAAGAACATTAAATATCCAATAATAGAGGATTAAATAAACAAAATATAAGTTCATGTGATGGAATACAGTGCAATCTTTAAAACAGAAATCCAGTAATGACTAGTGGAAATTTTCATATGATTAATAATTAAAGAAAACCAGAACAACTTATATCAGTCTGATCAATTTTTAAATAAATGTATGTATACACATTTGTATACATAGGATTCTCAGTAGCACTGTTGTCAATCCTGGCTGCATATTAAAATCACCTGAAGAGTTTGAAAATATATTGCTTCCTGATATCCATTCTCAGAGATTCTGATTGGATTGGTCTAGGGTGTCATCTGGGCATTGGGAAGCTTTAAAAGTTTTTAAAGTTTTAAAGCTTCTAGGAAGCTTTAAAAGTTCATTGGCTGTCTCATATTGGAGAACAATAGCATTTTAAAAAAACTTTTCTTCAAGTGCATTAGGAGAAAGCATGAATATCCAGGCCCTTTGCCCACCAGATTTAATCCAAAGTGCTTTAAGCCCACTCCATGTTGATGATAGTGAATGACAGAGTGAGTTACTGGAGAAGTCAAGTTTCTACACCAGAGTTGTTCCAGTCACAGCGGTGACTTATTTTACTTGAATGGAGACTTGGGTAAAGCTAATTGCATAAATCAGTCTTCTTTTCCCATTGACTTCCACCATCTCCTCAGAGACACTTCATCATCATTTGGAGCTCTTGTGCCATCAGCTGGGACTCCTGACATGTTTCCGGGACATTCTTTTGTGTTCCCACTCTCTGTGATAAGTACTTAATGATCTGAAAAATGCTGGAGTGTAAGCTGGGAGTTTTGCTTTTTAAAGCAACTCTGCAGTGAATTGATTACTAGAGCAAATAGTTTTCCAGTGAGTCTGTTAGCTCAACTGTTTGTGCAGGTTGGTGAAGAGTGCATTTATGTGGAGTGACATTATGTGTGTAGGTCAAGGTTTCTTCAAGGAGAGACACACAGAAATGTTATCCAAAAACAAAACCATCAACATTAAAGATGAAAATTATGAGGTCCAGGGTGAATGCCCACATTGTTTGATTTAAAATTTTCAGCTTGATCTGAAAACAATTAGATGGGTGTTTTTATTTCCTCACCTCGATGAAAGCAGACTTTGCAAGTGAATCAGAATTTGCTACCTCCTTCCAGGAAGCTTGCTGACTTGGGAAATGTCTTCCTTGTTTTCAACCACAGGGAATCATTTAATGCTGAGGAGCAGGTGGTATTTCTTCTACAAAGCAAACCTTTCCCCAAGTGAAAGAAAGGGTAGAAAGAATTAGGTCCAACAAAGTTCTAATCTCTAAAGAAAAACAAGATAATAGTCACGTGGAAGAAGTGGATACTGACGACTTATACCACAGGATTCGCCCCAGTTAAATCCTAATTTCCACTGCTACAGAGAACCCACTTTTTTGAGGGGACCTGGACTTGTGACATTGTGACATCAGATCATGCTTGCATATTGGTTTCCTTCATGAAGTCAGAGATCCTGGTTTGGAAGGGAACTTACAAATCCCTGGATCCGATGTTTTATTCCATAAATGAATTGTATCCACCAAACTCCACCAGCTTTTCAGCCTTTCCTTGATTACTGCCAAGAATGGGGGACTCACTTCTTCTAAATCCTCCAATGCAGACTTTGGGAAGATCCCTTAGAAAATTCTTTCTCTGGGTCCAACTTTGTCTTTCTATAACTTCCTCCCAATGTCCATGTTTTGTTTCCTTGAAGTCTGTTGCTACTTGTCTTCCCAATTTGGGAATTCTCTGGAATTATTTTAGTAGATATAATTAAAGTAGGTGAAGTTTGTAGGTCTCCTCTTTTGTGACCTTGAAACTAGGTATTGTATTATAAGGAACACAAGCATCTGGATGGACTTCCCCCTTTATTTCAATGTTTGGTAGAAAGAAAACCATAATACTCATTGAAAATGTGTTCTACAAACTCAGTGAAATCCTAGTGTATTAGTCAGTTTTCTGTTGCTATAACAAATGCCTGAGATAATTAACTTTCGAAAAGAGAAGGTTTATTTTGGCTCACAGTTTAAAGTTTCTGGTCCATAATCTAGTCACCTCATTGCTTTTGTGCCTGTGATGAAACAGTGCATCATGATAAGATCACATGACCAAGAAGGAAGGAAAAGAGTGAGAAGGGGACCACGTTCCCAAAATCCCCTTCAAAACAGGTGCCTTCCTTCCAAGCTTTCTAGAGTTTGCTCTTTCAAGGATATTTTTAAAGAGAAGCCCTAGATTGAGCAATAAGAGGTTCAGGTTCCAGGTATCTCTACGGTTTCAAACAAATTATTTCACCTCTTTGAACTTTCCTCCCTCCTATGAGGAATGATGCTCTGATAATCCTCAAGTTCTAGCCATCCTCGGATATTTAGGATGTGGAGTCTTCAAGTGTAAGTAAGTCTGGCCAGGATTTACCATATTCTTTGTCATGGCTACAAAATACAAGAATTTTTTTTTCTTTTCTCCGCCTTTCTTCTCAGTGCAATGATTTGTTGATTTCTTTGAGCATCTGACACCTCATCATCCATAGGTAATAAAATATAGCTTACAAATAAATGGAAGTTGTCTTAGGTTGGCATCCTCAGATTTGGGCACTTAAACAAAAGATGTATGTACAAGTGATTTATTAAAGAAGTGTTCTTAGGAGAATCCAGAATAAGAGTGAGAGAAGAAGGGGCAGAAGCCAAACAAAGGAGCCATTGCAGACAAGGGACCTAGCCTTGGTGACATACTGAGACAGTCTTTGGAATGAATGTGTATTATACCTTGCAGTGAGTCTCACCTTAAAGCAAAAGATCTGGGCTTTTGTACTCCCATATCAGCCTGTTCATAACTGTGGGCCTGCCTTGGAAGGAACATAAACTATCAGGAGCTGTGGCTCTTAGTGGTCAGGTGAAGCAGGTTTAGGGTAATATTTACAAAAGGGGTCACAGAAATGGTAGGATGGTGACAAAGTACCAGTTAGGGGGCTGATCACAGCAGCAACAGCATCTACTACAGGAGGTAAAACCATGAGTGCGTTTGAGTACATCGTGCTTCCTTTTACTGTTAATTTGATCATATGCCCACAGAAATACTTTATAAAGTTTTCATAAGAATGGGAGATTTTTCTGTTGGATTTGTATTCTGTCCTTTCATGCATCCATGAGTGGAATCATTTTATGTACGTAAAAAGACTTGTTTTATCGCAGCCAATGATAGTCCTACAGTATATCACCTTGGTTCAAGGAACCAAGCCATGTACCTCAAAATACATACATTTCCTCTGGTTCTTTTCTAGGTGGGGTGGAGAGACTTGAAAATTTAAAAAAGGCTTTTTGCTAGAGCTCCTAGAACC
This sequence comes from Urocitellus parryii, assembly GCF_045843805.1. Taxonomy (NCBI): domain Eukaryota; kingdom Metazoa; phylum Chordata; class Mammalia; order Rodentia; family Sciuridae; genus Urocitellus; species Urocitellus parryii. The sequence goes on along the minus strand of NC_135536.1, from coordinate 164,703,209 downwards.
ATCCTTCCAAGACAGTCATTTTTCTCCAGTCACTGATGTATGTGGCTGCACTAAGAGTAGCATTCAATAAATACTGTTCAAATGGATGAACCCATTGTTGTGGTTTGCTTTGACTATGAAAATCAGGATAAATGAGACAGAGTTCAGTTCTGTCCCTCACTCCCTCCTGGTCAGTTAGTCCACTGTGCTTTGGCACCCAAATAAATAATCAGGAACTGTTGCATAATACAAACCACAACGCTAAATCCCCATTTAGCCACATTTGCAAAACAGACAAAAGAAACACTGGCATTTTTGAAAAGGAGAGATTTAGGCATAATCAGTGCTGGTGGTGGCTGGCTGCCCTGTTGTAATCCAAAAAATGCCAATGTTGGATGCATTTAAATGCTAGGCCACCCAAGACCCAGCACCTTAAAGAACAAAACCCAAGTCAAAGCCACCTGTCAACTCTGCTTTTCTTAATCCTAGAATATCCCAGGGAAAGGGCTCATCAGAGAAGCCAGACTTCCCTTCTCAGAAAAACCAGTTCAGGACACAATCTATTTATATCCATGTATTGAGTGAATATTCCCATGTAGATGTGGGATGATCTGGAAAATAAATAAGCCAACCAAGAAAAGAATTGGGCTTCTAATGATGCTCAGTGACTGTTCTCAGAGACTGTAAGGGAGAAGGTGATATTTTCATAAGCTGGTTGAAGTACCTGTCATTTGAAATGGTTTTCAACCAAATTCTCCTATAAGAAATGTATTCATGGGCTGGGGTTCTAGCTCAGTGGTAGAATGCTTGCCTCGCACAGTGAGGCACAAGGATCAATCCTCAGCACCATATAAAATAAATAAATTTAAGTTATTGTGTTAATCTACAACTGAAAATATTTTTAAAAAAAAGAAAGAAGGAAATTTATTCATGGTGTTTAACCTAACTATGTAATCATCTTGAAAAGAACATACTGGGGAGAAAAAGAGCCACCAGCACACACCCAGAGGGTCTTCTAAATGCCGGGGAACCACAAACTTGTGTTTCTAGATGGTTTTATCATAGAGTTACCAGAATATCTCATTGTATAGTTTTCAAAGATTGTTAAGTCCTAAGTTATGCTACTCATGGATCTCCAATTCTTAGGAACATATGAAGAACCTATTGTTGAAAATGTAAATTCTAGCTCTAGCTTCACAGATCTCTCTCCATAGGTAGTATAACTGGAAATCTGCATTTTTAACACACCACAGAAAAAAGGCTTTGAGGCAAGGAGACCTCAGAATGTACTACTAAAAGTCCTGCTGTGAACAGTTGTGATTTATCCATTACTAAATTAATAGCATAAAATGGATGCTAGACATTACATCATTTCATTCGTGAGCCAATGTGTTCCTCATATATGAAATATAATCTTTTGATTTAACTAAGAAATTGATTATGACCTGTATTGCTCATTATGAAAGAGAAGTAGTTTGAATTTCATGCACAAGAATGTTCAAAATATAATATCAGAGAGCCAAGTCCAGCCCACACTCTTAAAAATTTATAATCATGGCCATTTGGGGCACCAGGAGATAGAGAGTAAGTTGTGTGATAAGAGTGGTTGCTTAGCATATGTGAATCCCCATATTCGATCCTCAGTACCAAAAAAAAAAAAAAAAAAAGAAAGAAAGAAAGAAAGAGCCATTCTTTTTAAAGTAGCCTCCTTTTTTAAAAAATATTTTTTAGTTGTAGTTGACACATACCTTTATTTATTGATTGATATGTGGTGCTGAGGATCGAACCCAGGGCCTTACACGTGCCAGGCGAGTGCCATACCACTGAGCCACAACCCCAGCCCCAGAAAGAGCCATTTTTAATGATAGATGTGTAAACAGAAACTTGCTATTTTTGTCAAAAGTACTCTTTTGATTCTTAGTTTAGCATTAAGACATGAACTTCATCACATTCTGAGGAATAATGAATTATCAGGATCACATATAGTCTCCAACATTCAAAATCCAGTATTTTCTTCCTCTATTGTAAAGAAAATTTTTATCTTCGATAGACTGTTATTTGGAGAAAATAGGAAGTATCAGGTAGGGGTGTGTGTGTGTGTGTGTGTGTGTGTGTGTGTGTGTGTGTGTTTCTGATACATATCTGTGCTTAGCTTTCTGAGTGAAAGAATTTAGCTCATGGATATTAGCCTGTTTGTCTACCCTGAGAGGGAAGGTACTATTAGGAGACCCATGGCTCCATAAGTTTTCAGTCCACTTGAGAAGCAAATAATGCTGGAGATCTGCAGAACTTATAAACTAAAGAAATTACAATAGGGCTGGGGATGTGGCTCAGCAGTAGCGCGCTCACCTGGCATGCGTGCGGCCCGGGTTCGATCCTCAGCACCACATACCAACAAAAGATGTTGTGTCTGCCGAGAACTAAAAAATAAGTATTAAAAATTCTCTCTCTCTCTCTCTCTCCTCTCTCACTCTCTCTTTAAAAAAAGAAAAAAGAAAAAGAAATTACAATAAAGATGCCCTGATTTGGTTGTTACACATTGCATACATGTTTATCAGCTATACCCCATAAATATGTACAATTATTATGCACCAATTAAAAACCAAATAAGTGAAATTAAATAAAAATTGTGCACAGCACTAGGGTGGAAACACAGGTGGAGAGGTGGGAGGAAATAACAACTGAAATTTAAAACTCTGCTGGAGTAAATAACATACTATATGCTCAAACTGGAGAATACAGCCACAGTAACACCTAGAGGACAATTCACAGCAATAAGTATACTATACCCAAACAAGAAAATGTGAAATAAATGATCTGTTTTAGTCAGCTTTTTCACTTCTGGGACTAAAGGATCTGACCAGCACAACTGTAGGGGAGGAAAAGTTTATTTGAGGGCTCACGGTCTCAGGGGTCTTAGTCCAAAGAAGGCCAACTCCATTCCTCTGGGCTCAAGGTGAGGGAGAACATCACCGCGGAGTGTGTGGCAAAGGAAGCTGCTCACATCATGGTGATCAAGAAGCAGGGAGAGAGACTCCAGCTCCAGAGACAAAATATATACCCCATAGCCATGCCCGCAATTAACCACTTCCTCTAGCCACACCCCACCTGCCTCTAGTTACCACTCAGTTAATCCCATCAGTGATTAATTCCCTGATTGGGTTAAGACTCTCACAATCATTTCTCCTCTGAAACTTCTTGCATTGTCTCACATGTGAGCTTTTGGGGAATACCTCATATCCAAACCATAACATGATCCATTTGTCAATTTGAAAAAAATATTAAAAGAAAAACACAATAATACATCTTGGGAAGAAAGGAGAAATAACATAAAAATAAAGACAAGGAAAGAAAAAATTTGAGATTAAGAACATAGGTAGATGACAATTAATATTAAAAGCTAAGTATATGGACTCATATATACCTGTCAAATCACTCTGTGTTATTTTCCAACATGTAAATGAAACTAAAAATAAAATAGTCTGCAGTTTTTAACTGACAGATAAAATATCCACACAACTTACTTTGAGAATAAATATCCTTTGAAAAAAAAAAACTTGTTAGTGATCCAAACTCCTGATCTTAAATTTAGCTTAAGTGTCAATAGTTTCCTGTAAGCCTCATTTCCTCATCTACAAAGTGCTGGTGACAATAATACACACATCCTGTGTCATTTTAAATTTAGTATAAGATTATATATAATATATGAAAAGCACTTAAAACAGTATCTAGAAAAGAGTAAGCCTCTATAAGTGTTAGTTAATGTGATTTTTATTAATATGTAAGTACAGTTGTCTGATTTGGTTGATAAAGTCCCTTCATTTTTCTTTGACCTTTGTTTTCATGAACTTTTGAAATTGAAGGTTTACTTTCCCAGAAGGCACCTCTGGGTCTAAGAAAAGGAGCTTCATTCAAATGATTACTTGTGTGACCAGATACCAAATGTAGGTTTCAGTTCTTATTCAGGCAGTAAGTGCTGACTTACATAGATTTGTTGATTCATGTTATTAATTAAAAGAGGAAACATGAAAAGAAACTGATTATTAGCTTGGGATACACTCTCCTTATTCCTTCCTTAAGATGTTCTTGCTCTATGATAGACTCATGGAATGTTCCAAGTAGGGTGAGCTCTATCTACCTCATAAAACAAAACACTCACCATTATCCAAACTCGTCTTGCCTTTCTGAGCCCAATCTCATATTTGAGTTCAGGCTCTGTAGTGAGAAAGCAATTTTACCCAGAGCAAATTCATTTTCATATTTTTACTCTGTGCATCATTTCTTGTTTCAAAGTGTTTTCTGAGAAACACCACAGGAAGTTCCATGACAAGGAGATTTTACAGAAAAATACAAACAAACAAACAAACAAAAAACCCATATATCTTTCACTATATCTGTCGATAGGAAATGTGTAATGCTCCAGGGATATTTAAGACTGATAAGGAATGTTTAAGGACTTCTGTTTCACTTTTGCTGTGTCTTTCTTTTCTTAAGCCAGAGTTCCACAAATGTTCTTTTGCATAGAGCCAGGCAGTAAATATTTTCAGCTTTGTGGGCCATATGATTGCTACCATGGTAGCATGAAAGGAGTGGGGAAGCAAAAGAATGAGCATATGCTCCTGCTCCAATAAAACTTTATTTACAGACCCTGAAATTTGGATTACATATGTTTTTCACATGTCCCAAAGTTTTTAAATCTCTCATTATTCTTTAACTGTTTAAAAAGAGAGAAACCATCGTCAGTTCAAGCCCAATATAAAAACAGGCAGCAAGCTGGACTTGACCCATAGGTCCTAATTGCCCCAAAGCCAACTGTTTTCCTGCTTTTGTGTGTGTGTGTGTGTGTGTGTGTGTGTGTGTGCGCGCGCGCTAGGGATTGAACCCAGGGACTTGTGTATTGGAGGCAAGCACTCTACCAACCAAGCTATATGGAATCACCTTCTAACCCCAATTAGCGACACTTATTAACATTCCAGGGGAGAGTGTTTAGGCTTTGTGTCAGCTTTGTGTTGCTGTGACCAAAATACCTGACTGGAACAATTTGGAAGGAAAAAAGTTTACTTTGGCACAGAGTTTCAGAGGTTTGGTCCATGATAGACAAACTCTATCAATCTGGGACCAAGATAAAGCCAAGCACAAGGCAGAAGGGCATGGCAAGGGAGAGCTGCTTAGCTCATGGTGGCCAGAAAGTGGAGAGAGAAATGGAAAGGGACCTCAGGGAAGATGCACCCTTCCAGGGCACTCCCCCAGTGACCCACCTCCTCTAATCACACCCACCTGCCTACAGTTAGCACCCAGTTAGTCCGCTCAAACTAGGATGGACCAAATAGATCACAGCTCTCACAATCCAGTCATTTCACCTCTAAAATATTCCTGCATTAACACCTCCTGTCTAAACCATAACAGTGTGCTCTCTCGGCCAGAGCTGCTCTAAATATGGCCTGTGAACCAACAGCATCAACATCACCTGGGTGCTTGTCAGAAACAGAGAAACGGGGACCCCAACCTTACAACCAAATCACAATCCTGAGGGTGGGACCCCAGAGTCTGCTTCAACAATTTTTCTTACAATTCTAATGCCTTTGGAGTTATTAAAAGCACAGTCCTAAACTGTAACTTGAAAAGTGCTGATTTGGGAACATTTAAGAAACTATTGTCAGAATATAGCGGTTCATTCAGTCACTCATTTAACAAGTCAATTAACAGGAACAGTTACTAGGAGCCAGACTCTTGGCTATGCACTGGTGATTTGAGATAATCAATGAGATTGGGCTTTTAATGGACTGGGACATTATCTTACATCACAGCTCCCGGGAATTGTTTCCAGTGGCTCTGTTTCCTGGCTTCCTGGCTTACCAAGCAGGTTTTGCTGGTTGGGACCACACCACCAGCTCAGGCCACACATGGGATGGTGATTTAATGCGGTAATAAGAGCAGAGTGCCCCCTGCCACCCTGATATTAAATGTCCTTTCATTATTATCATTATTTCAGCTGCTGAAGTGATGTTAATCGGAACCATTATGCCTGCGTCTCGGAAAACTAACACTCATGGGTTTGGGGTTTATGGGGACAGCTTTTCAAGCACCAGCCATAAATAGCCCAACAGATGAGCTGGAGGTGTGCTCAGTGCCCACTCTCAGACCCGTCATATTAGGAGGGCAGACATTGCTTTTCTAGCTTTGAAATACCATATGTTGAGATCTTTTGAATTCATCAAATCACAGATAGAATCCTGTATTTTAGAGGGAGACAAAGATGTGGGAGTTCCTGGGGGCGGGGGGTTAGGGGAAGGACACGGAAATGAAGCAAACAAGTGTGTGTAAGTTATACACCACCTGGCTTCTCTGCCAGCATGCCACCTGCCTATCAGCCAGACCTAGACAGGTTGCCATTACCGTGGATCCAGGGGGCCCAACAGCTGTTCTTCTTATGCCAAGAATAGCAACTTTAAGAGGAGAGTGCCAAGGAAACAGGAGACTTGAGAGAGAGAGAGAGAGAGAGAGAGAGAGAGAGAGAGAGAGTAAGAGAGCGAGGCAGAGAGAACAGAATGCACAAATATCCATAGCAAATAAACCCAGAAGAGTGGGCGATGACGGTAGTACTACAGGTGTAAAAGCACATGAACCCTTTCTAATAAATTGGCCTATTAAAAGAAAAGGTCAGGTGCTTGTCTAGGCTGAAGGAGGATGTTCCTCCAAGACACCGAGCAGCAAATTGTTTGTCTGCCTTTGGTGATCCTCTGAGAGGTACTGCTTAGAGACTAGAGACGCAGCACTCTGGTGGTTTCCCTGGTTTCAGGCTTCCAGGGTGCTCAGCACCACAGCAACATGCCTCCTGCCCAGCCATTAGGAAAGGAAAGCTAATTAACAGAGACTGGATTTGTTCCACTCTTAGCAAAGGGCATAGCATTATTCTGAATGAGCAAGGTTTTCTGAATATTAAACCCCCACATCCTTACAAAGTTGATCAGAACTTTGTATAATTTATTCCCTTCAACAAGCCTATGAGATTGGGATTATTTGCCCTGTTGAGGAAACTAAAGACTCAGAGAGGGTGATGAATTTGCCTAGAGTCACCCATCTTCTGAGTGCCAGAACTAAAGGTCCAACTCTGTCCTTCAGATAACAAAGCTTTTATTGACTCCACCAAGCTCTGGTTCATCATCTACCCACCACTTGATTCTGGAGGCTAGATCTTCCATCACTCGGAAACACTGAAATTTTACTTCTGCTCATCTTAAGGTTCAGGAATGACTTGGTATAAATTCTTTCCCATTTCTGTTTCTTAGATTCCTAATTTTAGAGCCCTGCATTTAAGGAAAACTTTACAGCTTGACATCATATCATGAGCATGCATTCCAGTGACCAGGAGAGGTATTTGAAAATTAGCAGGCTTATGGTATGATGCCCCATCAATTTTTTAATGGACTCTCCATAAAACTAACATGATCTTGCTAACTTGTTTTTAATGCCAGTAACAGAATGCATCCCTGAAACTTCTTTTCTCCTTTTGGTATGATTTTTGCATTTGACATTTTATTCAAGAATCACAGGATAGAAACAAACGAACTGTGAAATCTATTATCTCCAAAGTTTCACTTTGGGATTCCTCCAGTCTAACAACACAAAGTAGTAAGACCTGCTTCACAAGAGTGAAAGTGTGAAAAGATTACAATACAGTGTACTAAATGAAAATCCCAGAGGAATTCAGTCTTAAAAGTCAAGAAAACAGTAGAATAGGAAAGATGGAGAAAGGATTGCTAAGCCCCCTCCTCCAGATTCATCTCAAAGACCAGCCCCTATGATTTTTGGTTTCCTTGCCTCTCAATGGGTGTGTTTCTGATATTCTGACTCTAAAGAGTTTTTATTTTATGTTTGCAAAAAAGTTATTCTCACACAAATAATAATAGAATGGTGATGCCCCAAAGCCCTAAATCTAAAATTTTCTCCCAGCTTTGGTTTTAAGTGGGACATCAGAGAGGGTGATGAACTTGCCTAGAGTCACTCATCTTCTGAGTGCCAGAACTAAAGGTCCAACTCTGTCCTTCAGATGACAGAACTTTTATTCACTCCACAAAACTCTGGTTCATAATTTACCATAAATACTAATATAAAATACACAAATCTATTTTTCAGTTAGGTAGTCATGCTCATATGCAATACTCCTATTCCATGGTAAGCTTCTTCAAGCCTTCATTAGTATAACACCAGCTGCTATAACAAAACAAAATAATGTGCTCACATGTCCAGTGGTGCAGCACAAGAGGAGTGTCTCATTCACCTATATAAGAGCTCAGGTGTTCTGGTCAGCAGTCAACTTCACCCCCCTAAAGGAATTTGGAAGACCCAAGTTCCCACAGCCTCGTGCTCAGCTGTTCTCTGGGGCCCTATTTTTTCTGTAAGGAGAGATAGGGAGTGGAATACTGGCATCTGAACTGCTCCAGTCTGACAGGGACACGCTTTATTTCCACTACAATCCATGCACCATCTCTAACCACATGGCACCACCTCTTCGCAATGAGGACTGGAAGTGTAATTCCTGTAGACAACCATTTCCCCAAGGCTATGCTCTGCCATACAAGAGGAAGGACAAATTCCAATGCACAGTTGACTGTCTCAGATGAGAAGAGCCCATGCCTTCTACAACTGTGCTGCTCAGAGAAGTTTTTATCACACCAGACTTCCTTGGGTGCTTTTATCCCGATTTCTCTGATGGCAATATCTGGGCACATGACTTCTTTAATAGGCCTGTTGTGCCTCCAAGGGCCACCCAAGGAAGCAGGTATGTCCCCTAGTACCATTATTATCACAATGAATTATCTGATTTCCTTTTTTCACTTCTATTTTTCCCAGTTAGACTCTAGTTCCATGAAGATAGTGAATCTGCCTGTCTTGTTCATCACTATATTCCTAGTGCCTAATAGTCCTGCCGTATTATGGGGACTCAACAAATACTTGAGAAGGAAGAGAGGATAGGAGAAGGAAAAAATGGAAGGAGAGAAGTTTGCTCTTAGAGAGATCTCAGTCTTGCTGCCTGTAATTTGCAACCATATGGAATTTCAAAAGAGTAGTCAAGAGATGAGCTGGTCACATTTTAGGGCCTAAGATCCATTCCCCTTTGGAATGATGATGTCTCATGCACACACACAAACCCTCCTGACAACTTCTGATAACAATGAAAGAGACAAAATTAAAAAATCTTTTTCTTCTAAATGCCTCTAATGCAAAGGAATACTATTCGACATTAAAAATCAATAATTATTAATACATGCTATAATGGGGATGAATCTCAAAATAATTATAATAGCATATACTATAATTATATAACATATCCTGTGACTTATTCTATATGAAATTCTAGGAAGTACAAACTATTGTGACAGGAAGTAGAATGGCAGATTTGTGGGCACAGGGGTGGGATGGGGTAGGGAGCAGTGGATGGATAGTATTACAATGAGTATAAGGAAAACCGGGAGTGATAGATATGTTCATTTTCTTGATGTGGTCATAATTGCCTGGGTTTATATAGATGTCCAAACTTCTCAAATTGTGCACTTCAGAGTATTTGAGATTTGCTGTGTGCCAATTATACATCAATAAATCTGTTCAGATAAAAAATTTTAAAGACACATATAACACCATGGTAGCCATATAGCACCATGGTAGAGTAGACAAACATGCATTTATGGCACCTTTTGGAGAAACGGCATAATTGTGTTGACCCCCAAAGAGTGTGATGTGCTTTCCGTCTTGGAAGGTGACTGAGCTATGGGGCCAGTCATCTAAGAACGTGGGTCACTTAGATCTTTGCCCACATCTGCACATACTTCTACAAGCTCACATGTTTTCAAATCTGTTTTTTCCCAGGTTCAAAAGCCAAACCCATCACTGACCCCCCAACCCAGGCACCCAGCCACCCCCCACCGCTACCATGGCTGAAGACGCGGACATGCGCAATGAGCTGGAGGAGATGCAGCGGAGGGCTGACCAGTTGGCTGATGAGGTGAGAAACAGAGACCTGGGAGGATGAGCAAAGGAAGGGGAATTCCGGTTCTGGGAAAAACCTTCCTCTAATTTCTGATTTTTAAAAAATAATGACATCAATTTTCTAGGCTTCTGCAGACTAGATTGGGTTTATTATAAAACTTGTGTACTCACTGATGTCTAGATCCTTATTCTCAGTTTCTAGAAGTATTAAGAAGTCAAAGTCTTCTAAGAAAAGTGATGTCTATGGATGTCTTGCAAGCACTGGTGTACTGGACCTAGCTCAATTCTGAGAGCTGGTTGTTAGGAACTTTTCCTGCTGATTGCTCAACACAAAGGTATTATATTGAATCATATAATCTAATAATTAGAAAGACAATGTTAAAATTAAAGGTAATAAAGACTCAAAACTCATCACTTCCTAATTATTTTACCACATTTTACAGTTATCCATGCTCTTGAGTTATTGACATCTATTTTATCTTGGGATGGGATACCATGTGTTACTGCAGATCCCCCCACCTCTGTGTTCAGTAACATCACATTGTAGTTAGAAATAAGACAGGGCAAGAATAATTACACCACAAAATCTGCAAACATTAAAAGTCACAGCTTGATTTGTTGTTTTGTTAATTACCTAGAGTTAAGAGAGTAGAGAAAATGTTAACAATTCAGATGAAACTTAAAAGTATGTTTATTAAAAAATGAGGAAAATCATCCAGTATTTGAAAACTATGATTCTCTTCAGCAAAGACATCACTTTCTTTATTGACCAATGAGCCAAGTTCCAATATATGTTCTTGTTGTTTCATTTTCCCTCTTATATCCAACCATCATTCATATCAGGACCACACTAGTTCATGGCATCTTTAGCTATGGTTACAAGAGTTCCCAAACCAACAAAGTTTTCAGAGGGGATCAATTTGTCTATATGAAATTTATAAAGTGACTAAATTATATTGTTATATTGTGTGCACATATGAATATATAACATTGAATCACACCATTATGTAAAACTACAATGCACCAACAAAACTATGCAAAAGTAGAAATTTACAATAGTGTTGCATATTTCATTGTTTGCAAATTCTGTGCTACTCATCCTTTATGTTAGCAAAATAATAAATTTGAATACATGCATACATATTTATGTATTTTGTCCAGAGAGGTACTACTTCAAAGAGCAACCTACTTAAGTCTTTTCTAAGAAAGTTAACATCCTTCAAGTTCCTGCAGAATCTTGTCCAAAATAAGTTTGTCATGTAAAAGCACAGCTTTGAGAAATCACACTGGTTCTTGGATTTTAGTATTGTTAGGGGAACTAAGAAAAAAGTGACAATACTGTGCCTGAGGGACAAGCACTGAGCTCAGACTTTCCATTGAATTTTTTCTTATCTAAGAATGAAGATAATTATTATAGCTGTCTCCTATAGGCTACTTATTTCAAACAAGTTTGATTTTTTTTCCACCTTAAGGCAACAGTTTAATTTGTATTGATAACAACTTCCAATTGTGTTTCTAGGAGCTTTCTAAGAAACTTGATGCTATATTCATCTCAATTCATGAAAAATTATGTTTGTGTTTAAAATTCAATATTCTTAGCCCAGGGAGGCCAAATTAGTCCTCTGAGTATTTGAGATAATTTTTCATGCATCCTGAGCATGCAAAATTATCTCTTCCAGATTACTTTGTCTTTGATATCAAGATCGGCTTCATATGGCTTTGATTTTATGAAGATTAAGCTTTCATGTAATTGCTTTAGGGAATCAGATCATGTAGAAAGCCCGATAGGAAAGAGATTGAAAATGGAAAGACATTTTTTGTATTTCGATTGCAAATATAAAATAATATGTGACAGGGACCCTTTTGTATTTCTCAAGTGAAGAAAGTATTTCTGGCTTTTCAAGATCTCTGGTTCCTGCACTTATAGTATTTTTTTTTTTTTATCTTAGTCGCTGGAAAGCACCCGTCGTATGCTGCAACTGGTCGAAGAGGTAAGGAGTGACTGTATTTTAAAATAAAGAAACTAATCCCTTAGGTAGACGTGTTCTTTTCCTAGCCCCTACTGCATTCCCTTGGCCACGATCTTATTAATTTCAGGGTTAATAGAGCCTACCAGAAAGTCACAAAATGAAAGAGATGCCATATTCAACTTGCCAAACAGCCGTCTAGGTGAATTCACCCTGCCTCCCACCTCAGCCCATCTTTATAGTTTGGGATGCAGAAAAGTATAGTATTTCTAAGCCAGTGCTCCCAAGAAATCAGAAAAGATTGAAGTCGCATTAAGCAGAGCAATTTTTACTATATAAAGGAATGATCTACATAAAAATCTTCATTTGTAACAATTTTGATGCCTGTATATCACAACTAATCTTGAAATTCTGTTCTGACTTTAGCAATATTTATGACTTTTAAACTAGGTAACTATATAAGTATATAATTTTCAGAAACTGCTATCTTTAGAGTCAGGCACTAACAATCTATGAAAAATAGGAAAAATCTTAAACAAAGAGGAAATCAAGGCCAATAATATAAATATAAAAGCTCTTTTATATTCCTGACTCTGGATTGCACATCCATTTGCAAGGCATGGTTAATGAATCCCAAACTATTTTTAAATGGGTAAAATAGGGCAGATAGCAATAATGGAATCAAAAGGGCATTTGCAATAAACCTCACTCATTCCAATTTGGTAGAGCAGCAGTCAACCAGGAAGAATAAATGGATTAATTGAACTTGCCCATTGGGAGAGATGAAGCGGGAAAAGAAAGAGTCGGACTATATTTATCTTAACCTAATAAAACAAGCCTAATAGTTTTTATTCAGCGAGATGCTGTTTCAGCTGTGCTTTGAATGCAGCTGCTTATCAATGTATAAATTCATGTGTGATTATCGTTTTTAAAGATCTTGGGCTTTCTGTAGCAGAATGATTAAATGAGCCTACCCACCTCGTGCTACTGTCAATTACATATGCAATGACATGAAAGGAAAAACGATAAATTTTACAAAGGCTAAAAGGAAAGGCATCTCATGCTACAGTGTTGACGTCCTTCCTTATTTCTGCAGCTTTAGCTTCTCACCTAGGGAAGAAACATGGCTAGATGTAAATTGCCACAGAAGGAATGGGGAGAAGGTGGCAATAATGAGCTCCCTAAAATTAAAAAAAAAAATCTGGTATTTCAGAAATGAGTCTTTGAGCCTGCAATGTAGCACAAATTGCCCCCTCCCAGAAAGGCAGCCCAGCAAGGGAAAGCAGCCTTCCATCTCTAAATGAGAAACGTTTATTTACTGTGTTCTGGGAACACTGTTTTTGCAGAAATACTTGAGGAGCAAGAAGGAGACAGATATTCTAAATCTAAGAGTGCTGGCAAGTCTCTCAATGTGGTTTTATTCTCCCCCAGCTTCTCATGAGCAAAGAATGAAAGGAACATGCATTAATGAAATTTCTATATGGGCTCTGACATGAACCTGAAGAGTGCCCTGAAGTCCACTGATGTAATTATTTTATTGTATACTATTATACTATCATTATAATATACTTTATGACCTGGGACCACAGCCTCCAGTTTTATTTTTCATTTTTGTTTATGCATATGCGCAGGTAATATACGTTTCTAAATACCAGGACTGTCACCAATTTGCCTGCCTGTCCAGTGTTGGAATGCTGCCCAGACTGTGGAGAGTGGTGGACCAAGTGCCACCACCTTGACTAACTCCTCACCCTTCAGAATCTTGGGGACATGAACACTTTCTTTCTCATATCTTCTTAAATTGCAAACAGTGTCAGCCAGTCTCGAAAAATCAGTGTCTGCTCTAAATTATTTTAAGAAACAAAAAATTTCCCAAAGCTCTATTGATGGAAGTAGGCTTCTCAAATTATGTGTTTTTGTTTCTCCCAAAGTGTTTCTCGATCAAGCATGAAGTTGCATCTTAGAACAAGAAGCAAAACAGATGGAAGCAATCTCCTACCTCTAATAAATAAGAGGAGGCTATTAGACTTTCCATCCTTAGGAAATTGTGAGCAAGACATTATTAGAATGGATTTTTTCTTACTTCCTCCTGGGTTATTTTATATTTATGGTCAAAACCCCCTCATATCTAGGGCATTGGCTATTCAGATGATATTCTGCTTTTCAATCAAAAAGGAAATTCTCTTTAAAGAGAATCATCATTAAATATTCATCAAGGGCAGAAATCATTTGGAAAATCTGAGCTTTGAAATACCAGGATCTTGCCCATGATCCCAAAGTTCATCAGTGCTGTATAATTTGAATTGAACTGAATCCTTATTGAAATTCAGTCTCAAAGACAGGAAAGGTTACTAAAATTGTGAAGCCTCCCTAGGGCAAACAATTCCACTTTCAGTGGAATATACAACTTTGCACCATCCCTAATAGACTCCAGGGTATAACATCGTGGCTGGGTGGGGAGGCACTTTTTAATAGAAGCCATCAGCATTTCAAGGACAATATAAAGTTACAGGCAAAAAAGGTTAAAATCCTGTAGCACTTGCTTTCCAGCCTGGACTTGGGAACTTGCATTTAGTGGACACATTTCAATGAATATTTACTGGACACCTCACTCTGCTGATAGGAGAGAAGATATATATTGATGTCTTTCAGGGAAACAGAGAGGCAAATAATTCTCCAAATGCAAGGTCATACCTACCTAGAAAGCACAGAAGAGGGAATATTTGATTCTAGTAGGAGAATCATGAAGGTATTCTCAAGGAGAGACATTTGATTCTGGGCCAAAAAAAAAAAAAAAAAAGTTAATTCTGCTAATGCTAAGTGCAGGAAATGAAGGCTACACATTAATGCCTTGAGCTATGAAAACTAGGCCCAGGAAAAGCCACCCTGCTTTAGGGCAAGCAGATTGGAAAGCTATACAGCTTTCATGGAGTAATTATTGAACCACTAGCCTGTCATGAATGTTTTAGCATCTTTTCTTTTTATTCCAACTGATCTTTCAGAACACTCTGGCCATGGAAAGGGAATAAACATTCTAAAAGCTGTGCTTGTGTTATGACAGACCCTGTGCTAGAAAACATTCAGGTTGGGCAGTTGTTTTCAGATATATAGATGTGGGATCTTTTGGGACTCCAGAGACTTCCTTTAGTGTCTTAGCTTTAGGTCAAATGTATTGGGCTTTGGGGATAGCATTTCAAAATGACAAAAGGAAAAATTGAAAATGTTCAATAAACATTGTCTTAGTTCATGTGTAAAAATAAATAAATAATATAAATAGCACAATAAAAATATAGAAATAATCTTTTTAAAAAAGAAAGAAATGTAAAAAAGAAAATCCCCCATTTTTATATAGGCTATTTTCCAAGCTATCTTGGAAACCAAGACTTGAGCTAAGGTAAAAATAGAACCACCTCTTCTCACTCCTAGCTATTAAAACAAAGTATTCTTTCAGGAATAGAAGAAAGTAATATTCTGTCTTCCTGAAGTATTGCCCTCATCCATGCCTCAACCTCTAAGTTTTTGGTTTTCCTAAAGAACACCCAGTTATTTTGATTGAAGTTATCAGCAAAACAATGGAACCAAATGTAAATTCTAACATTTACTAAGAACCTACCACATGTCAGGTCCTGCCTGGTCTTAAAGCCATCATCACTATCATATATGATCTAATTCCATCTTTGTAGCCACATTTTACTACTACTTCATCTCCATTTTACCATGAAGGAATGTGAGGGCCAGAGGGTTAAATAATTTGCTCAAGATGCACAGTTATAAATGGCAGAGATGAAATTAAAACCCAGGACTACATGATTCCAGAGCAGTTAATTTACCTTCCACCAGCACCTCCTACTATACTTATTTATTTTATTTGAGAGTTTAACGCTGGGGGGAAAAAGTATCTAAAAAAAAACAAAGCAACTTGTTCTTAATAGATTGAGATTCCATTCAAATTAAATCCTGCATCTTAATGTATTTCTTCCTGAAGTTAGCACAGCCTCCCATTGAGTTGAACTAACTTTTAGCCTTCTGTAGTTCATTTTATCTTCATAAAGACTGTGGGAAGTAAGGGAGCTTTTACTGTCCCCATTTAACTGCTGGGGAAGCTGGGACACAGAACAGTTAGGTTGAAAGCCACAGGACTGCAAAGACAGGTCTAGAATTTAGAATTTCTTACTCCCAGATTGATTCCATTTCTGCTCAGGGACCAGCTGAGAAGCCATGTATTTGTCTTCCCCTTGTCTTTAGTGCCTGGGTAGAGTAGAGGTCAAATAAACAATTATGGAACAGAGGAACAAATGAGTAAATAAACAAAATAATGAATGCATTAAACACTAAATGAACGGAGGAGGCTAAGTGCAATGGTGTACACCTCTAATCCAAGCTACTTGGGAGGCTGAGGCAGAGGATTGCTAGTTCAAGGTCAGCCTGAGCAACTGAGCAAGACCTTGTCACCCTGTCTTGCTAAATAAATAAAAAAGGAAAAGGACTGGGGGTGTAGCTCATTGGTCGAAAACCCCTGGGTTCAAACCCCAGTACCACAAACAAGTAAATAAGCAAATGGAGGAATGAGTAAGCAAGGAAGCGAATGAACCAGCCAACCATCCACACCGTCTGACTGCATCTCACCCTGATCTTCAGTAGGGAAAAATACCTAACAGGTCGCATGACTCTTCTAGTCTCACAGCTGCTTCTGGCTGAGCTAAGAGCATACCCTAGCTTTTCTTACCTCACATCAGTGCTCTCTGCTCCTGTACTGCCAGATCAGAGCAGCTTCCAACACTCTCACATTTTTTAGTTTTATGAGTCATTCTAATGCAGAAACACTTAGCACCAAATTGAACATATGTGAAATTATACTTGCAAGGATTCATATAAAATAAATGGGTCTAGCAGACTATCAAAATGTATAAATAGATGAGAGTTGATCTGACCACATGAAAATCACTAACCTTTTTCCCACCAATGGTCACCAGTAGAATGGAGCAGAGTCCTCAGGCAAGCCTTGATTGTGTCCTCAAGGAGAAACTGGTCTCTGAGTTGCCTCTGTCCTCAACAGAACCTCCACTGCCACATTCGTATGCCTGAGGAAGCCATCTGCTTTTTGTAATTTAGTCTCATAAGCAGTGGCTAAAATATGCAGAAAAAGGGCGAAGAAGTCATTACAATTCAGGCTGTTATAGACAGAACTTCATTTGTAACACATTTAAGGAAAAGACGGAAATGTCTTTCATGTTCTGGAATCTTGCTGCTCAGTATGTGTCCGTGCACCATCAGCATGCATCAGAGAGCTTGTTAGAAATGCAGAATGTCAGGCTCTATCCCGGTGCTACTGAATCTGAATCTGAATTTTAACAAGACAATTCATGTACAGGTAATCCATGTGCACATTCAAGTTTGAGAAGTAGTGATCTGGAAACTTCTGATGGTGGAAGGTAATGATGATATATTTAGTTGGCCTAGATATTCTTCTAGAGATGCATTTTTTAAATGCCTTTATCTTAAAAAGACTTCATGTCATGCTAACTATACACCAAGCTCCATTCTAGCACATTCCACTTATTCATTTATTGAATTCACATAAGAACTCAATGAGGTATAAACTCATTATTGCTGTGTCACAAATGAGAGAACTGAGGCACCTTGTAGTTAGGACACTCGTCCAAGGTCCTGCAGCTAGGAAATGAAATCACCAGGATTCCAGCCCTGAATCTGCTCTAGAATCTGTGCTCTCAGTGACTCTCCTGATGTCACCCTGGGCCATCATTCTCCCTACCACACTCTGACTTGGCCACGAAAGCCTGTCAAAACGTGCTCAAAAACAGCATAGGTTTTTGTGACCTGGGGCGTTAACTGCATGATTACTCTAAAATGATGAGTTTATAATGGCTCACAGTGATTATTTCCAGTGTTTTGTTTGACTTTTGAGAAGCACGACTGGAATTTAGTTGTCAGCCCCCACTAACATCTCCCTTTCTTTCTTAGTTCTTAAGTAAGTCAATTTATTCTGTGGGTTTCCATGAGCGTTCCTTGAAAAACTAATTAATCTAAACTGTAGGCAATGCCATTTTATATTCATTAAAAGTCACCCTGTGAAATGGAGTGTCTTTATTTAAACTGGTTAGAATTCCTAGAACCTGTGATCCCTAAGTATGAGCAATACATGTATCTTTGTTCCTTCTCCCTTGCTCACTAACTCCCACTCCCCCTGTCCCAATAATGCAGGTGGTGTTGGTTTATTTGGATAATAAGGAATGAGAGGAGAAGTGACTTTTAAAGACTTCTTAACAAAGGAATTGCAGTAAGCTTGGACAGGAGTTCCCCACACACACACACACACAATATCATTGTACAGACTTTTAGATTTTAGAATAAAAAGCCCTTGCTTCTGATCTTGTTCACTCTTCTAAATCTTACAGAACTTCTCTCCAGAGAAAGAAAATAGGCAAATTAGTTTCTCTCTGGCTGTGTTTCTCAACTTTTGTGAGGCCATGCTCTCCTCTAATAAACCTATACATTTCACCCTCAAGATTCTTATGTACCTTCCCCATGGCCATAAGAGAAAATTCAGTCTAGAGGATTTTGAAAGATTTGCTTTCTGTGGTTGGTGTTATGAAAATCCTAGGTGTTTTTATTTTTAAGGCACAAAATTACATTATAAGTTTAAGTGTGTGTATGCCAATACACACTTCATGTTTTGGAAGCCCCCTCCCAGGCTCTACTTGTGGTGATTTTACCACACCCCTTCCTTCGGCCCCTAAGATCACCGATAGAGTGAGCCAACAGGGTACTCATTCCTATGAGTCCCTCCCCAACCCCTAATGTTCTCACCATATTTCCTCCCTTTTTTCTTTGGTCCTTCTTCATTTTCCATTTCTAGGGCTAATTGTCCCCTTACTGATGTCTCTTTCTCTCTTTTCTCCCTCTAACTCCTTTTCAACTTTGCTACCATTATTGGAATGTAGAGTAAAGATGCTGGTATCAGGACTTTGGTTATGTTGGATGAACAAGGAGGTAAGTTCAGATTTCTTCAGTAAGAAATTTAAATAAAGTGATTTTTTAAAAAAATTCTTTGTGCATCCACAGGAGGCCATTTGAGCATGTGTTACACACATATGTGAGTTTGAGGGTTCTAGAATTTTCATCTTGCTAATTTTTCTTCTCTGTTGAAAAGATTGATAAACATGTAGAAATGCTGACATCTTTCTCATGACTGAATGAATGATACTATTTGTTATATCTCTTGGAGTAACAGAATCCTGATGGGAAAGCCATGTGTTTGTATTTTTTAAAGAATAGGATTTTAAGCAGTGTATGATTTTTTTATTCTCCTTACCCCCAAACTTTTCCACAAATTTGGGTTCCTTCACACCTTGATAGGATGAGAATGTTATAAATCACATTGTCCACTTCTTTTAACCATCCTAATTTATTATCTGGCAGTTTTGATTTTCAGGCCACTATGGAGATTCCTTAAATAACTAGAAGGTATTTTTGACAGGATATAAGCAAAGGGAAATGATCTGGAAAATAGAAAATTAAATCAATTGAAATATTTGGCCTGTTTTCTTTTCATTATTTAAGTACACTCTATTTTATCTTAAAATAGTTTAACCTTTATGATATAGACTTATTTCAAAAAATGGAAAATCTTATCTTGCATATATGTGTGTGTATATATATATCACTCTTTTTTTTTCTCCAAAGACCATTAAATACTAAAAAAAATAATGACTGTAAGGAACCAAATCTCACTTTAAGAAAACTAGAGTTGCACATTTGAAAACATTACTTCTACACAATGATTTGTCATCATCACATCAAGTTCACACTCACACCTCAGCAATAGCAGATCTATTAACGGCCAAAGGCATTGGTTCCTAATCATACAGTGGCTGACATTTCATGTCTGTGGTAAGAGGAGCAAAATGTTCCATCACCTTGTACTGTTTAAAACAAAACAACAACACAAATATTTCCTAGTTATTTAGTGATTTTTTTTAAAGATCACTACACTTTAGAATTTGCTAAAAGGATAAAAAGTAGTGTTGTAAATAAAAATGGAAAGAATACAACAACAATGAACTGAACTGTAATTATTTTAAACAAACAATACACAATCTGACGAAATTTGGTTAGGGTGAAATCATTTTTACATGTACATGGAAGTCATATTGTACACATATTGGAGAACAGGGATTAGGGGCTCTTCTTTTTGAACTTTTGGCCTCTTTTTAAACTCATGATGGAAATGCTAGAAGCAGTGAAACTCGGGAAGCCGGCATTTTAGTATGGCATCTCTATATTCTATGGTGGCACCTAAAATGGTAATGCCATAATATTTGTGGTTTTGTTTGGTGGCAAATATCAATATTAAAACTTATTCAGAGGTCCCAATAAACTCCAAGCATAAATTTCAAATTTGGACAATTGCCATATAGGTATCAGGCCTAAAAATGTTTTCCCAAAATATAGAAAGCCCTTACACAACTTTAAAGAAAAGAGCAATCAAAAGAAAAAAACATAGACATAAGATAGGAATCATCAGTTTACAAATAGACATACGAAACTGGGTCTCAACCATCAATGGTAGTGAGATACTGTTCTTTATCTAGTCGACTGACTTAAATTTTGAAAATTGATGTTAACCAATGTGATGAATATGCTGGGAAAACAAAAACCCTTATTCTACAGATGGATGCTGTAGAAGGGTATAAATTTCTTGAAGAGTAATTTATAATACCTTAAAATTTAAAGTGTCTTGATTTTGATCAAAGACATTCTACTTTTAGAATTTGACAGTGGAGACACACATTTACAATTACTCAAAGAAAAATGTACATGGCTTACTTGTAGTCATGTAAGACTAGAAACAACCTATCTGAAAGCAGGGAGATGAACTAAATTAATTATGGTAATACCATGAAATAAATGTTCTGCAATCAATACCATAAATAAAGTAAATCTTTACTGACTTCTGGGAAGTGGGGTAGAGACAGGAAGATAAGTTATTTAGAGTCCTCTAAGAAGCAAATCCTAAGGAGCAATACAAAGTATAAGAGATTTGGGGGGGATATGTCTGTGATGGGTCAAAGGGAAAGGGAACAGGGATAGGTAAGTGGAACTTTTAGACTTTTAAGGATTTTATGGATCCAATACCTATATCAGCAGAAGGAAGGAGGATTGGGTAGGAAGGGCCTCAAACTGTAATACTTCTTGGAAAAAGTCTCAGCCAGGCTGATGGGAAGTCCAGGAACCGAAATCACCCATTGGAACAGCCCTATTTTAGTCATGTATGTTTCAGATCTGTTAGCACCATTGTACTCAGTCATTGGCTTGAAGCATCCCAGGGAGCACATGACCTCAACATAAATGCTGTGGCAGTTCCCAGGTGCAGAGCTGACTCTACTTCTCACAGAAGAGTCTTCTATAAGGAGCCTTGAGGGCACATCCCCATGGCTGTCATAAAATCACTTTTGTTGTTACATTATTTGCATTAAACCTTTTCAAAAATATACATCAAACAATTCAAAGAGAAATACTTCTGTAAAACCAATTGAACATCAACCCCAATGCTTTCCTTCCAATTTTAAAAATATAAATTGTCCAAATGTATATGCCAATAACAGGGTCTAGTGGAGTTCTATTTTGAAGGCACTACAATAACAGTGCCAGTCTACAGAGCTCCCCAGATAGATTTGCTATAATTATAAGACTTGTTGGCTTGATCTGTGCAACGATGTCCCAGCTTTGAAACTCAGAAGGCAGTAAATCATTGATTTTTTAATAAAGGAAAATGTAAACAGCAGGTTCCCACATAGAAGAGTGGTACCTTATTTCCAAAGCAAAATTGAAACAAATACACTTCAATAATTAGCAATTCCACCTTGTTGGCTCTTTCAATTAGTAATTCAGAATGTGAAGGGATGGAAAAAGGAGACTTACAGCAGAGGGAAAGTTGGCAAAAGATTCAGGATAATGACTTTTCCCCTTAACTATATACACTAACATAAAGATGTGGAAAATACTATAAATGAACTTGGAGTATTAAGCACAGATGATTCCCAGATGTATTTGCATACTTTATCTGAGAAGCGAAGCAGAATAGAATATTTGTTTGACAGGTTTCTTCATGAGATAGTGAGTGTTCTCAGCTAAAACATTTCATTTGTGGCCGTTCTTGAGTAAATGCTGAATTCTTCTGTTCACTGTATTTCCTAGGCTAAGCCTGAGTTTTGCCAGATGTGTAGTGAATAAACCGATTCTGATGAGAAACCTGCAACTGTAAGACCACCAAAAATGGATGATCTGTGCCTAGTGTTAAGTGGGACCCATTCCATTTATAGTATCATAGGAACTTAGGGCCTTTTAATATGACAACTAAGCACAACTGTGTTCACTACGGTCATAAATGCATTTTAATTCTGCATGTGCTATGTTTAGTTGTTTTAAATCAGTAACTGCTTTGCAATTTCTCTTCAGTTATGCTCTACTAATTCTGTCTATGCCTGAACACCAAAAATGTTGACTATTTCTACCTTGCAGCTGCTCAGGAGCCTCAAGAAACAGACATCCTTCTAAAGAAACATTATACACCCACTGTCAGGTCAGGCCAGACCATTGCAGGTTATCTAGCTGAACAGTTAAATTACTTATAGGGTTTTTGTTTTTTACCCAGGTATCAGGACACACCAAGGAGCACTGAACATGACAGACATCCCAGGAAATATACCAAGCCCTGGAGCTTTTCTTTCCCTACAAAACTTGTGTCCAAGGGAAACCCCCTAAAACAACCATGGCATTAACATAAGATGATCTAACCTTTCACCTCTGTTTCTATTGTTGGTTTTTGCTGGATTGTATGTTTGTTCTGATAGCTATTATAGTTCTTTGAGAACAACCCTGGGATGAACTCCAAACTAATAATGAAATTTCTGATCACCACCTCCTGGCAGAGGGAAGAAAAAGTAGAACCCCATCCAGAGACCCAGCCAACAATCTTAAAAGGTTCATGGCACTGCAAAGCAGAATTTGAGAAAAAATATCCTTCTTGCTGATGTTTACTCGCCAAGTATCAGTTAGGAATGACTAAGGCTGCACTAGCCAATATAGTAGCCTTTCGTTGCATGTGGCTCGTTAACTTTATTTACGTGAATTTTTCTGTTTTAAATCAATGTTAACAAAAATGAAAAGCACATAGGCAGCATCTTGAAATTGGACATATTCATGAAGGCTTGCACACTAGCAAAGCATCAATGTCTTGCTATTTTATTGTGTCTTGTTTTGTGTTAAAAAACAGAATGAGAATCCTAAGAGCCCTGTGTTGTTTTACTAAGATGAGCTCAGTAGAAAAGATGTGTAAACTTAGAACCCAGAATATCCTACCACTGGTGGATCTATCACAAATCACCATTCAAATATCAAAGCAAAAGAAAGTTCAAGCTTTTATGCCAACATAGAATGTTGTGACTTGAAAGCCCTCTTCTGACCTAAAAGGTTGTTCTCCCAGTCTCTAAGAATCAACATAAAATTGACAGAAAGCAAGCTTAGAGAGCTAAGATGAAATCAACCCTGGATGATTCATTATATCTATTATCAGAGAGGCTGCTGTCACCCCAGAATGACATAATGACATTGGTTGTTTTCATCTCCACTCCCTGAGAAATGTCTTCACAGAAATCATCCAAGTGCTATGAAGCCCCAATATATCAAATGTACCCAGAAACACAACTCACTGGACTCTAAAAATTAATATTATTATTAGAATACCTGTGACAAACGGTTTATGCTATTTTTTAAATTAAAGGTTTGACTTATAATTTGTATGTAAAGATGCATTTAACTAATATGGGCAGGTATAAAATATTTTTCTGAATCAATCCTTTTCTGAACAGTTTTCTCAATTAAATTCTGAAAAGTTTTGTCAGAATTTCCTCTTTTGTAGTCAAACCTTTGCAAACCTTTCTTTTTGTAGTCAAACCTGGCAATTTATAGCAGAACCCAACTCCCAGAAATATGGATTTTGATTTGCTTGTACATTTGAACAAGTTCAGTTCAACATTTATGGACCAATTCACATATCTAGATGCTATTTCCTAATTTCTGCAGGCACAGCAGATAGCCTTTTGGAAATCTTGTGGGAGAGTTAGTATTTGGCCAAATAAACAAGTTAGTTGGCTTTCTCACTCAAGAGAAACTCCTCAAAAGGACAAACACCTAAATATACATCCCTCTGCCATAACCTACACTGATTTCAGCTGTCACTGGTTGAGTCTAACATGCTTTCCCTCAGTCTGCCATCGATCACACCCCAGCACACCTGGAAGCCATTAGCAATTATTAGATTGTAATTCAGCATCCCTATTTCTATCTATAGGTATGATGATCCTCATCTGATGACATTGAGCTCTTTGACATTGAACCTTCCCCCACCACCACCAGTCCCCTCAATCAAATATTTAACTTGACCCAATCTAATCTATTGGGATGTTTTTGTGGTTGTTTTTGTTTTGTTTTGTTTTGTTTTTTGGAGGGATGGGGGATTGAACCCAGGGGTGTTTAATCATTGAACCACATCTTCAACCCTTTTCACTTGTTTTTATTTTGAGGCAGGGTCTTGCTAAGTTGTGTAGGGTCTCAATATGTTGCTGAGGCCTGTCTCCAACTTGTGATCCTCCTGTTTCAGCCTCCCGAGTTGCTGGGATTACAGGCATGTGCCACTGTGCCCAGCTCTATTGCATTCTTAGAAGGAAACTGGAGTGAAATCTTCAGAAAAGAGAAAAATCTCCTAGAATATCAAGAGTATACAGTATATGAAGATATCACTGTACCTGTACTTATTCAGCAAAAAGTTTTCCAGCTCTTCAGCACTATCATCTTATTTCCTCCAGATATCCAGTGCTAGCTAAATGCTAAGATTTTGTTTTCGCCAGTCTTTTTGAAAAGCAAAGCGGAGTTAGTAGTCCTCATAAACAGAATTTTGTTCTTCAGCCCCACAAAACAGAACACAGTAAGCTTTTTACAAATTCATAGTTTGGGTCACTAGTGAATCCAAGTTAGGCTTTGGAATGACAATTGCCACTGTACAATTTAATGTGAAATTGTTTTTACATGATTATTCATGCCCTTAGGCTGGAAATGTACTTATCAGTTTTATTCTAAGCATGCCTGTATTCCTGGAGGCATCCAAATGCATGCATGCATGAAAATATAGATGAAAAGAAGAATGGGAATGTAATTAGGTTTTGTAATTAGACAACCAAGACATCTCATTTGCTGCTCTCTTTTAATGGCTTTAAAAGCTATTTTTAAAAATCCCTTCATTGAACTTGTAGTTACCTCAATTTGGTGACACAACTTTTGAAAAAATAATCAACTTGATGTATGTAACCCTGGCAACCTAGAAATATGATTCATTTTTATGTCTATCAATCTATGTCTTAGATACACTAAGGTCAGCTTTGCTAGCAGCAATGGTACAGTAATCATCTATGTTCCAATCTGTCTCACTTCTTCAAGGAGATGTTTATTCTCCCTGCTGTCTACATGGGGTTGATTGGGGGGGGGGGGCGTTATATACACTGGAAAGTCAGGAGCCAGAGAAATGAAATGCCTTTCAAAGCTTTCTTAGCAAGTGACTCATAGGATGAAAGACAAATTGAAACACCCCAATATTGATAATATTGCTGTGTTGATGTTACTTTCTTTTACAGCTTCTATGAATTAAATATGGGGAAACCAAGAACAGACCATAGGCTACTTTTGGCTACGCAGTCACTGCTTAGAGGAAGAAAAAAGACCCATATCCATTGCTAATTATTGCTATTGCTGCTGCTGTTTTTCCTGAAAAGGGGGAACATGGGTTCTATTTTCTACCTTTATCTGGTTAAGGATATTTAAAAACAAAACAATACAGATATTTTAAGTTGAAGCAGATACTTCCTCTTGTAGCACTAAATAAGAATGGCTTAAATATGAACTAACACCCTGTTTTTCTTTCTTTGGAGTTTCACTGGTGTGTGAGTAAGTGAATATACTGTGCTTTCCCCCTGGACACTCAGAATCCACAGGCCTTCTGACCCATTCCATCATGTCTGAACTACAAACTAGTTTGAGCATCATTTTTGTTCATTTCCTCCTATCTGCCCGCTTAGGGCAGCGGCAGCCCTCTGCATTGCACCCTCTTGGACAATGCATTGTAATCTCTCTCTTTCAAATTCCTTTTTCACGTAGTCATTTCTCATATTCTGTTGGAAACCCAAGAAAAATTCATTCCACACTGTCATCCCTTTGTCCTAACCAGAACAACTCGATCGGGTCGAAGAAGGCATGAACCATATCAACCAAGACATGAAGGAGGCCGAGAAAAATTTAAAAGATTTAGGGAAATGCTGTGGCCTTTTCATATGTCCTTGTAACAAGTAGGTACTGGGTACCAGCTCTAATCTGTGGCGTCCAGTTTTCTTTCTTTCTTTTTCTTTTTTTTATTTTTCTTTTTTAATGTCAAAGTGAATGTCTGAAGTTTTGTCTTTTTTTTCTTTGTCCTTTTCCATCTGCTTCATTCTGTGGGGATAAAATACTTGTGTTTAATCAGAACAACTGGAACGCATTGAGGAAGGGATGGACCAAATCAATAAGGACATGAAAGAAGCAGAAAAGAATTTGACGGACCTAGGAAAATTCTGCGGGCTTTGTGTGTGTCCCTGTAACAAGTAGGTGCTGCCTGCCTGCCTGAAGCTTTGGTTTTCCAAGGCCCCATCTCCAAGCCTTGACAAGCTCATTCCTGCAGGCGCATAGGCAGGATGAGCATGTGGCATGCAGAACAGATCAATACCGTCTCCAATGCATTCATCTCATAGCATAGATGATATTAGTGGGAGTTACTGTTGATGCATTAAAAATCAGGCATACTACAGTGAAAGCCTCACTGTCAGCAACTTTTATTGATGAACGTTTCAACATTTTCCAGAAAGTGTACTTTGAGACGCAGGCACCCCGTGATCTTTGTTTTCTCCAACCCCAAGAACCAAAATTGCGGATTTAGAATAGAGAATGGGTAAGTTTGGAAGATAAGAAACACGTGTCAAAGTTTGATTTTTCAAAAGTAATAGAGGCAGGTAATTTGGCCCAAGGAAGCACTCTGCAAGTTAGATTATGTCAGAGATTTTTCCCTTTCCATTGCCCACCTGTTACCAAATTTGGTCCTGAGACCCACCTTGTGTAGAGGTAGCGAGCTGTCCAGCGTGAAGTGCCCAATCCTTGCCCAAATTGGAACCATCCCTCTCAAATTCTTCCCCTTGGAAGAGCAACCCGTACACTGGCTGAAATGTTGAAATGTGTAGATTTTGCATGCACGATATCACAAAATTTTCAACTGTTCTTAAGGTTCTGCAACGCTTTTTTTGGAATGTAGCAGAAATGTGACATGTGGTTATAAGGTTTGCAACAGAAAGAACCTGAAACCAGGGTTCTGGAAGATAGTCTCATTTGACTAGCAGTGAAAGCAAAAAAAATGCATGAGTGGATTGTCCAACATGCATTTGGAAAATTAAACTCATTACCTGATCTCCCTCACCCCTCCCTCTTTTCCTTTTAAAAGAAGCTTTTTCTCCTAAAAGCTCTCCTAGCCCTAGCTTTTAGAATAGAAATTGATGTCGTTTCTAGCAGATTATATGACTATTCACTTTTTTAAACTTTGAGGCTGATTTAAAATATCCCACTTCCTGTTTAGGAGGGGGAGGGGCTCAATTTACCAATAAATAAAAAGCATGTTTTTGAAAGAATCATCTACAGTGAAGTCTGATTAACTGGAATCTAACTAACTGGAATTCTCAACTATATACTTCCTTCTCCCTTTTATTTTTAGCAAAATAATAATAATAATAATAATAATATCCCAAATTAAAAATACCCTGAGACAATCTATGTAATTTGCATTGTCTCAAGTCTCCATTCTCTTACAGTCTTCATATTTTAAAAAAAAGGAAGAATATAAGATGAAAGGCCATCAAACACAACAGTAACATTGGAAAAATTTGATTATGAGCACTACTCAAAGATGCCCAGGCAGAAAATTGGCTCAGGGGTCTAACAAAATTGCCCTTGAAATTGCCCTTGAAACAAAATTTCTTCTTCAGTCCATTGTTCATTAAGAAAGTCGTAAAATTTACCAAAATGACTCACTAGCAAGCATTCCAGTTAGTCAAGATTTGATTGTATATCCTTTCCAGTGGCAACTGGCCCCCACGTGAGATTTCCTTCCATTTTTTGTGGTGAATTCCAACAGATTCATTTTCGCCCTTCATCAACTATGTGTGAAGAAAGGGTGGAGGCAGGGCTCCCTGGGATGGATTCTAAGGTTCCAATGAAACACCACCCCTACGATTCCACATAAAAGTGGTCGCTAATTCCTTAATGCACAAGAGACCCTAACTGAGCTTCAAAGCTTGACCGAAGTGTTCCCTATTGCGTGTAAATAATGCTTTAAAAACCATGTGTCACAATGCAGTGGCTGGTGGTGCCCTGGACTATTTGAGGGCTTTGCCCTGTCTCAGCATGTTTCGAAGGACTATGGTAGATGTACGGCAGTGATGTGAGTCTATGTGCAGAGTTGTGGGTGCAGTGGTTTGCCTTCTTCTGGAAACGCATACTTCCCCCTCCTTTGACTTTGCCAAAGATGGTATACCAGATATTTTACATAGCAGAAAACATCAGAAAGTCCATAAAACTTCCTTTATTCCAAGGAAGGAGGAGATGGGGAGATGTGGGGATAAAGCCAGACTCTAAACTCTACAAAAATTACTTTGGGGATCTTGTCCCCTTGAGCAAGCCCATGGCCCCTTGGTGCGCTAATGTCTGACTGACTACTCAGAGGGCCACAATATTATACACTAAATTGCGGGGAGTTGCTGAAATTCCACTGGTGCATTTTCCCAATTGTCACCAGGGTTGCTTGGTCTGCAATCTGCAAGGATTAGAGCTAGTTTTAATAACTGGCTCTGGTCCTCTAGTAAAAGGGGAAGAAAAAAAAAGTTAAATTCTGCTGTTTTGTAACTTAAAAAAAAAATTATGAAAATGGTACCAAAGGATGTCTTTTGTTTCTGGACTAAAAACATATGGTTTCTACTATGCAAAGAACCTAAAAACATCTTTGATCGCCTTAAATTACAACACACCCACCAAAATGTGCTGCACATGTTTCTATTGGGCACAATAGGTATGCCTGGATTTTAAGTTTTTCTCCAAGGCAGCTCAGTGAAATACAGCCATGGAGACCACACTGATTCCAAACCACTCTCCCTCCGTCACAACCCCAGGATAGTTGGAAGTAGGAGTTTGTAAGCATTCTCCGCCCTGCCCTTCAGCCCATCAAAGAAGCTACTGAACTGCGTTTCAAATCCTCACGAAGGCTATTACTGTCCTGCTAGTGCCTTTTTCGGGAATGGTCAACTTCGGGAGTAGTTTGGCTTAAATGAGAATGCTTCACTTTCCACTCATGCCTGTAGCTGGTGCATGAAGAAGAGATAAGATGGGTTTCCCTTTTTGGTGCTAGGTGGCTTGTTCTCTCTTCTATTTTCCTGCATTCATTTCACTATGCTTCTTTTACTTTTTGTCTCTGTGGACAAAGGTTTGTACATCAACTCTGGATGTATGGTGACTGTTTGGAAGTACCGATATATTATCTATTCAAATCACTCTAGAAGCTCCTCAAAGACCATCACCCTTGGCCAACCACCAATCCTTTATGTCCTTCATGAAGCACTGGAAACGTTAGTTCCACATATGTGTTAGGGAAAACATATTAACAGGGATCTTTGCATGATGGTGTGTAAAAACTTGGTCAAGTATGTTTTTCTTGATGACACTGTGTTGCTGTGGTGTGATGTAC
This sequence comes from Urocitellus parryii, assembly GCF_045843805.1. Lineage (NCBI taxonomy): Eukaryota > Metazoa > Chordata > Mammalia > Rodentia > Sciuridae > Urocitellus > Urocitellus parryii. The sequence continues at coordinate 164,673,392 of NC_135536.1, read as the reverse complement.
ACACCCTACTTGGCAGTCTTGTTTTGTGTCTGTCTGCCAGTATGTTCTTTCTGTGTTTTGTGTCTCAAAATATAACCATGTCACTGAAATAAAACTGAATGTTCTCCGGCTACCTCAATCTTTATCTTAAATCCAATTAAACCACAAAACAAACCAAAGATTGCAGTCTTGACCATTGCAATCGACTCAATTGAAAATGAATGATGAGTAGTGGAGGCATGGTGGTGGCCAACTGTTTGGGTCCGGATTATGATATATCGGTATTCTCTAATGCCTCAACTTAAAACTCATTTGCTTGGTTCGGTTCTTCGCTTGAAGAGGTGATGATTGCCATGAGCTTGCTCCACCCTGTGCCTTGTCACTCACCCTCTTTTTTGCATAGGCTTAAATCAAGTGATGCTTACAAAAAAGCCTGGGGCAATAATCAGGATGGAGTGGTGGCCAGCCAGCCTGCTCGTGTGGTGGATGAACGGGAGCAAATGGCCATCAGTGGTGGCTTCATCCGCAGGTGAGCTTCATGCATTCCACACTTCAGCGGTTACCTATTATTAAATAACTAACCACCCCAACACTGAGTGAATCTTGAAACAACAACCATTGTTTTACTCATGAGTCTATATGTTGGCCAGAAGTCTCTTCCACAAGCCTCTCCTGGGCTTACTCATCCTGCTTCCTGCAACTAAGATGCAAGAGGATGATCCAAGAGGGTCTCACTCAATTGTGTGGTAGTTGGCTGCAGCTGTCAGTGGTATACTTCTGTCCTCCTTACATGGTCTTCCAGAAGAATAATCAAGGTTTCTTTATGGTGATAGCAGCATAGCAAGGTGGCAAGCTCTAATGAACAAGCACTTAGCAAGCCTTGACTTGTGCCATATTTGCCTAAGCTTCATTAGATAAAGCAAATCACATGACCACATGCATTATATCAGTGTGGCAGTTGACAGGCATCTCATTCCATGGGTTTAGATGAACAAAGCTTACAGAGAGGTTTAGGCAGGATTAATAACAATAAATGGTGAAGCACTCATGGACTAGAAATAACAAGAAGCTATTACCACCTAAAGTGACAGGAAAGGGAGCTGGTATCAGAACCCAACAATAGTTATGACTGTGACAAGGGGCTACGGGTAGAGAAATGCAGCCACAGCCAAATCTAGCAGGGAATGCAGAAAGGAAACAAATGTCACAATACTTCACTCCTCTTGCCTTCCTTACTCTCCCAGGCCATTAGCCAAACCCCTTGGAAGCCAGAGGGTAAGAGAAGCTGGGTGATATAGTCATGGAGGTCAGTGTCTCAGAACATAGAGCAAGGAAAAGTCAAAGCATAGATTTGGGGTGAACATTTCTTTTGAGGAAAAAATAAATGCCTCTTTTAAAAACCTCCAATTACACAGTTCAGCCAGTTCAGAATTCAGATAGCTCTTAGGATACCAGAAAACAGAATAACAACTAAATATTTCCTATTAAAAGAAAAAGCATGTTTTTTTTATAGACTACTATACCAGGGCTCAGTCAGGGGTAGGGCAATTGTTTCCACAACTACCTCTTCTCAGGCCATCATAACTGTTGTTGGTCACGTAGTACCCCTGTGATTCAAATGATGGGTCGATGTCACTGACATATAAGGTCTTGGTAATGCACCTGTAGGTTCACAGATGAGAATTCTCTTTCTACCTCTATCTGCTCCTAGGGAAACCAGACCAATGGGTTCTCAATGCAATAGCTACATATTAGACTCAACTGGGGGGAGTTTTAAAAAATAAAGCAATGTCTATGTCCAGCCCACACCAGTTGATTCAGAATCTTGACCAACAACACAAGCATCTGTGGTTTTAAAGCTCCTCAGGTGATTCAAATATTCAACAAGAGCTGTCAACCATTGAACTAGAATATGTAGTAGTTATTGGTGGTCATTTATTTAATTAAGGTTTTTCCCTGTAAGAAAAAATATCTAGGAATTTCTCCCTTAATATTTGAATTTTCTCTGGCCTGGACTACCTGAAAAATCATAATGGGTCAGACTACATTGGGTGTTACCCAAGGGGGAGGGATTTTAATTTCTCTGAACATTTTTTATCCCTTGGGGAAAATCTAGAGTAGTGCTTACTGTGTGCAATAAAAACTTGTTATTTGAAATAAAGTATTTTCTTAGCCTTCACATTGGAATGTGGAAAAAATGGTAAGGTGCTTTGTAAGCCAACTCTTTCCTCTCCACATCTACCCCCATTCAAACTAAAACCATATTTTATCACAGTTTTCTGCTCTGAAATCACCCATTCACAATACCCATAATAAAAACCCATGGCATTAAAATATGAGCAAATAAAAATCATCTTCAATAAAGAGTTCCCGTTTCAGGATTAAAGGGCAGACTGTAATTATCACTACTCTTCCCACTGATAATTGGTTCCAAGTGGGAAAAGAGGTGAGAGACTCACTAACTTAGCATAATAAGTATTTTCTTTTGTTCTCAATTTGAATCCTGGAGATTTGGGTTCAAAAAGAAAACACAGTTTCTATTTAGTTCCACCTTCCTTCTCTGAACTAGAGACCCTCTATCTAAAATGATTTTATCTTAAAGAATAAAAATGTGTAGAAATCCTATATATGAAAGGAGAAATGATAGGCTGGTGTAAGTCAAAAAGTAGATGAATCTATTTTTTATACTTTCTTTAAAAATTCAAGGGTTCAAAATGCAATTTTTGTATGTTTGGGTTTTTTGTTTTGTTTTGTTTTTTAGCAATGCTGGGGATTGAAGCCAGAACCTCACTCATGCTAGCAAAGGACTCTACCACTGAGCTATATCCCCAGCTCAAAACACAATTTTAAAAGTTATTTTCGAATGTACAAAAGCTAACCGTGTTCTTATATTGGATAGAGGTTTAAGATAGAGAACATGGATGCTTTCGAGGTCCACAGACTTTCCCTAAGCATTGAATCTAATATTCAAGGTTTTTCCCACACTCTGTCTTCTAAAACTTGCTCTGTGGCTCCTAGGGTAACAAATGATGCCCGAGAAAATGAAATGGATGAAAACCTGGAGCAGGTGAGCGGCATCATTGGAAACCTCCGTCACATGGCCCTGGACATGGGCAATGAGATCGATACGCAGAATCGCCAGATCGACAGGATCATGGAGAAGGTAAGCATGCTGCAGTCTACAAGTTGTTTCTGCTTGTCATTTCTGAAACAACCAACAGGAAGTGTGACGGGCACAAGACCCTCACTCTCTGACATTGGATTCAGGCATATTAATTGCTGGAAATTGTGCTTTTAATTTTCTAAGACAAACAAACAAACAAAAATCCACAGGATTCAGCAACAGAACTTGAGTGAAGATTAGAATATAGATTTGAGAGTGGAGTGCTGAGGATCAAACCCAGGGCCTTGTGCATTCTAGGCAAGCACTCTAGGCAAGGATTGGGAAATATTTCAGAAAAAAAGTTGTATTTGCATTGAATCTTAAAGGATGGTTAAGAGTTGGCAAGTGGAGATGGTGAAGAACTAGAATCAGGAAATGGGGCAAAGAATAGTTTAGCCCGAAGGTAAGTATGAGCTTTTGTTTTGATAAATACCAAAGGTTTTTTGGTATATAATTTAAGAGGACCTAGGTTTCATTTCCAACCTAACACTTCATAGCCCAAAATTTCAAAATAAGAGGAACTTACATGATGAAATTGAGTTCACTCCAGGATACCAGACTTGTCTCTAGGACCCCCTTAGCATTGACAGGAACCCTAGGAAAGACAGAAGAGAGTAGAATGGGAAGGGATGGGCTTGGGCACAAAAAAATCAGAAAAGAATACTGGGAAGTTTCTATAAAGACATTTAGGGCACCAAAAATCTGATATTCTATACCATACAGTTCTGATATCATTTCTGTTTCCTTGTAGTCAACCCCTTCCCCAATCAGTAAGGTGTTGAATATTGATTATTATCTCTTAAAGGTCCAAATACCAAATGGAGGAAGAAACATGTTATAATAATAATAATAGTAATTGTTTCACTAATCTTATGCATATATATTTTCTGTAAGATATTGAAGTAGTCTAAGATCCTGAATTTTTTTATAACAATTAATTCCTCTTCTGTGAGCAGAGGAGGATACTTTTGTGATCATTTGAGTCACAAGACTTACCTAGTAGTTTCTTGATACCCAAACAGCCTCCAGCAACTTGAAAAAGAAACAAATAGACATACAGAGATTGTGTTGCCCTATTGTCTTGTATGTGCCCCATATTGAGAATCTCTAGTTGCATACTATTTTGCCTAATCGATATAGAGCTACACAGAAGTCACAGTTGGTTGGCAGAATGCTGTGCTTTACTTACTTTTGCAAGTTATAGCATGCACATTATCATTGTTAAGAAGCTTTTGATGTGATAAAGCTTTTAAAGCTGTGCAAGTCAATAGATTTTAGAAAAACATTGAGAGTTTCTACACGACCTGATCCAAGCCATTATGGTCCAGAAAAATGAACTTAGAAATAATTGCTGAACTGCTTTCCAACAAGAAAATGATTGAGAAAACAGGAAGCATTCATTTTCTAGTAATGGACCCAATTTACTCAGATGCAAGAAGATAATGCATCAAAGTCAATTAGGTTCCTAAAGGAGAGGTTTTACCAATGGTGAGGTCAAACTCTCATTGATAGAGTTGGTCTTGGAGCAAGAGAAAGCATTTCTTCCTGGAAAGGCAAGTGGCATCTTGATTCTGCCACTCTGCATTTCTATTTCTCATCTTTAGGGAGAACCTTTTATTCTAGGTCCAGTATACTCCACAGAGACATATGTAGCCATAAAGTTTAGTCAAAAACCAGGAAAGTGGATGGGAAATAGCTGGTCCAGTGGGAATCATTCCTTGAGTGCTGAATCATTTAAAAAATGGGGGAGGAGTCTAGCTGCTTTTGATTAGTTAGTTTATTCCAGTCAATACTGTAAATAGCACCAACCCCCTACTTTTTTTTTCAAACTCAAAATCTGGGCATGATTGAGATAGAGCCCATTTCAACCCAGCATTGCCCCAAATGATCATGTTACTGAGCTGCACAATTACTAACAGACTGGTCTTCTCCTGGAAATTCTCTCTCTCTCTCCCACCCTCTCCCCCCACCCCCCATCTTCTTTTTGACACAATTGTACATATAAGGAATTTCATGTCAATCCCCATTCAGCCTCTCCTTCCTTCTCTCTTCCCTCTCCCTTTTCTCTCCTCTACTATTCTTCCTTTCACTCCTTTATTTATTTTGGATTGGTACCTTCTACATGTACACAAAGGAGATACTCCCTTTGGTACATCTATTCATGTATATAACATGATTTTGTGAGGCTCATTCCATATTTTTTTCCTTTTCCCTTCCTTCCTCCCTCCCTCCCTCTCATTCGTCTACTTCTGCTCCGCTGATCTTCCTTATGTATTTATAACATCTGATCCCCTCTGCAATCACCTTCTTTTCCTTATTTTGCTTTAGCTTCCACACATGAAAGGAAACATTAGATTCTGACTCTTAATAACAGAAAACAGTGTGCAAAGGTCTCCTGCATCTCTGATATTTTATTAATATCACAAAGTGAGGGGTCAGCAAAATCTTGTGATGTTGCACACATCTTCTCTCTTAACTCTAGTGACCATGTTTACCCACCTGTATTCATCATGGTCTATGATCTTCTGTCATCATTTGAATTGATAGTGACGTTTTGGGAGTCCAAAACAATTGAGATTTTCAAAACATGTAAAATCCTTGTTTTCTGCTCAAGAGCACTTATATATATTCTTCTAAGGTCAAAAACATACAGTTCTTTCAGAAAAAAAAATGGAGGCAAGTGTATATCAGATGTTTTGGGAAAGGTTGCTAAGGAAATAACAGTGATATTCAAATTGCAATTTAAAGTTGTCAGTGATAGAAGTCACATTGAGAAGCATCGAAGCTGATTTTTTAGCAGTCCTCAAATTCTTCCATTAGTGAGGAAAAGCAGCACTTAAAAACTAAGACTTTAGATCCCAACAGCATTCACCAGCTCTGTGACCTGGTTGCCTCATCTAAAACATAACAGTTCAGTCCAGGCATGGTGGGGCATACTCGCAATCCCAGCTGCTCTGGAGACTGAGGCAGGAGTATTTTGCAAGTTCAAAACCAGCCTCAGCAATTTAGCGAGGGCCTCAGCAATTTAGCGAGACCCTGTGTCTAAATAAAAATACAAAAGGGGATGTGGCTCAGTGGTTAAGTGCTCCTGGGTTCAATCCCTGGTGGTGGTGGTAGTAGTAGTAGTAGTAGTAGTAGTAGTAGTAATAATAATAATAATAATAATAATAAACAGTTCATACTTATACACAGAATGAGTAGCTATATGGAATGAGTAGCATCCAGTTTGAGAAGTTTGGGCCTAAAAGCTACCTGACATAGTCTGAAGTTGAGGAGATTCCCAGTGTTCAGATGTGGGCTGAGCAGCTCCTTAAACTACTTACTGGCTCTCTGGTGATCATTTCTGTTTTCTCATAAGGGCAAATCATGTAGCATATGTTGGGGATGTCAGCAAGTTTAGGATTCTCTAAATAGAAATGTGAAAACTCTGGAATGGGTTAGCCTCCATAAATAAAGTCCTCAAGCATATAAATAGAATGAACAGAGGCATTCTCCAAATACCAGGAAGACATCTAAAAGGAGATTCAGGACATTTTTCTTCCTAAAAGGCACTACTTTTTTATATTTTATGTAATAAAACCATGGTACCTTTTATGTTGGGTATTAGATGGGTAGGAATTTAATATGCTTCAGAAAGGATTTAGGTGGAAATCACAAATGCCCACTGAACAAAGGTCAATTCCAGCTCCTTGCCCATCTTTAAGGATCTCCAAAGAGTAGCCTTATGCTCCCTGCAAACATCCCCTGTGCCACTTTGTGAAGGCTTATCACTGCATTCTTATGCAAGAGGTTCTAGAATGTTTGACTTCAGAAATGTCATCTGTTTTTAAATGGATTATTTTTCTTGTTTGAGTTTGTCTCAGAGTTCAGCCTGGAAACAGTCAGCATAATTTAATCTTCAGGAACATTTCACATTGGTCTGAGCTAGTAATTTTCCTTTGCACTGAAGTATCATTATTGCTGATATTATATATAGCTGGAGAGGGAGGATTTAAGAATGAAATAAAATTGGAGGAATTTTCAATTTTCCAAATGAAGAATTATCTAGAAATAAGTTCAACTTTGCAAATTTCTATTTGAACTTTTTTTTTCCAATTGTGGGGCTTGAACCCAGAGATGCTCTACCATTAAGCTACATTCTCAACCCTTTTATTTTTAAATTTTGAGACAGGGTCTTACTAAGTTACTAAGGCTGGTCTCTGTCTTGTGATCCTCCTGTCTCAGTCCACCCCCCGTCCCCACGTCACTGGGATTATAGGTGCATACCACTGCACATAGTCTAACAAATTTCTGTTTGAATATGGATGACCCTAATGTCCTAGAAATTCAAAATTCCAACGGAACAAAGAAGACCCAACTCTGTAGAGGCTGAAATGTACCAAACTTGGTAGTAGGTGTAAACTCAGTAATCACTGAGTGATAATAATTAAGAACACAGTTCTGTTTCCCTGCCCTGCCTGGATGCTTTGTGGTCCTCTTTCCAGACTGGAATTACAGACAACACTACCTATCAGGACAGGATATGACAACTAAACAGAATTGTTGTCTCTGCCTCTAATCCATCTTTCTCAGTGATGATGAGAATGATCAATTTTCTGAGGTTTAAGGTGTATTCTGGTAGCATTCCTAGGTTTTATGCTTTCTTTTTGCAGCAAAATGTAACCTAAGCAGTGAAGATATCAACCCAAAGATTAAAGGGAGCAAAAAAATTATAGTAAATATGCCCCCAATAAAGAAAAGCCTATCATGAAAATAAAAAGAACAGTAGAGCAGAGGCAGGGGATCTAGGGGAAGGGAGGAGGGATGGGGAAGGGGGGCAACAGTGGAATGAAATTGACCAACTTATGCTATCTGTATAACATCTGTATAACTATAATGCACCAATAAAAGCAATAAAGAAATAGAATGGGAATGAAAATTCTCTTCTCTCCTCTTCCCCTCCCTCCCACCCCCCCTCTCTTTCTCTCTCTTCCTTTTGACATAATTCTACATACAAGGAATTTGGTGTCAATCCCCCATTCTGCCTCCCCTTCTTTCCTTTCTCCCTCCCCTTTTTCTCAAACTGTTCTTCCTTTCATTCCTTTATTTACTTATTTTGGATTGGTACTTTCTATATGTACACAAAGGAGATACTCCCTTTGGTACATCTATTCATGTATATAACATGATTTTGTGAGGTTCATCCATATTTTTTCCTTTGTGTATATGTAGAAAGTACCAAAGCATCTGATATACACTTGCCTCCATTTTTTCCTTTAAGGTCAAAAACATATTTTGACCTTTGAAGAATATTTACATGTTTTGAAAACCTCATTGTTTTGGACTCCCAAAACTTCACTATCAATTCAATTGATGACAGAATATCAGATCATGATGAATAGAGGTGGGTAAACATGGTCCCCGGGGTTAAGAGAGAAGATGTGTGCAACATCACAAGACTTTCCTGACCCCCACTTTGTGATATTAATGAAATATCAGAAATTGAAGGAAGACCAATAGAGTAGAGGAAGGGGATGTGGGGGAGACCAGTCAATCAACACACTCACATTTGTGAGTCTTCAGAATAGAGTTTGAAAATGATCAAGCATCCCCAAAAGCTGTAGCTTATAGTAACTGCAAGAGAAGATGCATTGAGCATTTATGTTTGCAAAACATTCTTTTTTCCATATTTTTATTGGTGCGTTAGAATTGTACGTAATGGTGGGGTTCATTGTCACATAATTGTACGAATTACAATACAATAATATAATTTGTTTTATTCCCCAGTATTTCCTCCCCCCCTTCCCTGTCCTGGTCTCTTTCCTCTACTGATCTCCTGTTGATTATCATGAGATCCTCCCCCATACACACACACCCCTTTCTTTTCCTTTTTCCTCTCTAGCTTCCATATATAAGAAAAAACATATGACCCTTGACTTTCTCAATTTGTCTTATTTTGCTTAACATAATGGTTTTCAGTTCCATTCATTTTCCTGCAAATGACATAATTTAATTCTTCTTTATGGCTGAGTAAATCTCCATTGTGTATATATACCACATTTTCTTTATCTGTTTATTCCCTGATGGACACCTAGGCTAGTCCCACAGGCAAAATGTTATTCTAAGAACATTACTTACATAGTAATAAATATAGACTTGATTCATCCTCACTGCAAACCTAAGTAGTAGAGTGATATACAGTATGGATTCTGACTTCAGGCTACTTGCATTCTGTTTGTGGTGTCCCCCCCAAGTACTAAGATTTTAGACAAATTGCCTAAATCCTGTCTGCCTGATTTTCTCACTTGGAAAAAGGAGCTAATAATCACACACACCTGGTGGTTGATGTTATCAATATTGAATGAATGGAACAAAGTAGATGCTCATGCTCTCTGGCCGTATTCTTTATTGTCCCCAGAGAGTAGACAAGAAAGCTGAGATTCCGAGATACAATTTGTTCAAACTGACATAGCTAATAAGTGAACCATAACTGTACAGTGGTGGTGATTCAACTCAGTCCAACAGATGGAAGTACCATAGAAGTCATCAACTATCCTTCCAGGATAGAAAGATAAATGACAAAGAATGCTCTCTGGTGGGGAAAACCGTGAAAAAGCAAAATCAAGTTTAAGTGATCATCCAAGTAGAGCCGTAGCAATGGTCCTGGAAACACAGAAGTGAGAGTGGCCAGTTCTGACTGGGTATCTTCTTCACCCAAGAAGCATTTGACCTGGACCCTGAAAGATGAACAAGATGTCAAGGGTTCTGTTTTCTTTCTCTTTTTTTCTAGGCTGATTCCAACAAAACCAGAATCGATGAGGCCAACCAACGTGCAACAAAGATGCTGGGAAGTGGTTAAACGTTCTCAACTGTGCTCTCTTCTGAATGCTGTTGGGCAAGATAGCTCCTTCATGCTTTTCTCATGGTATTACCGAGTAGGTCTTGCACATACACACACACACACACACACACACACACAATCAGTCCACCCCCATCGTAAATGTTGTCCTGTGTCATTTGTCAGCTTTCTGACAATGCCATATGTCTTTTGTTCTCTGAGTCTCTTTCTTTCCAAAGGTTGTACATAGTGGTCATTTAGTGGCTCTAACGCTCTATGTAAGATGTCTTGGGTTTCATTTTCCCTTTTTTTCTCTCCTCAGTGGCGTTTGCTGAATGACAACAATTTAGGAATGCTCAATGTGCTGTTGATTCTTTCAATACACAGTATTGTTCTCGTAAAACTGTGACATTCCACAGAGCTACTGCCACAGTCCTTTCTTTGGGTGTCAGGCTCTGAATCTCTCAAAATGTGCTGTCTTTAGTTCCTCATGGCTCTTATCTGTCTTTATGATTTCATGATTAGACAATGTGGAATTGCATAACAGGCATTGCACTAAAAGTGATGTGATTTATGCATTTATGCATGAGAACTAAATAGATTTTTAGATTCCTACTTAAACAAAAACTTTCCATGACAATAGCATACTGATGAGAAAACAACACACACACACAACACAACAACAACCAACCAACAAAGCATGCTCAGTATTGAGACACTGTCAAGATTAAGTTATACCAGCAAAACTGCAGTAGTGTCACTTTCTTTCTGTCGACATATAGACTTACTAATCATAATCATCCTTTTTTAAAAAAATGAATTTTAAAAAAAGATGGATTTGACACACTCACCATTCAATCATTTCCAGCAAAATATATGTTTGGCTGAAACTATGTCAAATGGATGTAATATAGGGTTTGTTTGCTGCTTTTGAAGGCTATGTTTTGGAGAAAATAATCTTGCTGTGAAACAGTGTGGAGATGTAAATTTTATAAGGCTGACTCTTGTTGATCACCATTTCCCCTGTGATTCGTTATCAGTACAATTCTTTGTTGCTTAATCTAGAGCTATGCACACCAAATTGCTGAGATGTTTAGTAGCTGATAAAGAAACCTTTAAAAAAATAATATAAATGAATGAAATATAAACTGTGAGATAAATATCATTACAGCATGTAATATTAAATTCCTCCTGTCTCCTCTGTCGGTTTGTGAAGTGATTGACATTTTGTAGCTAGTTTAAAATTATTAAAAATTATAGACCCCAGATATCCGCTTTAGTTTCTTCATGGACCCGTCTGATTTGGCATTCACACAAGAAGACAAAGCCTCATTAATCTGTTCCATTGCTCCTAAGAAGCCAATTGTATGTGAAGACAACACTGGGTGGAAGAACCAAAGATGTCCTCTTTAAACATAATTCCAAGGCAGCTGACAGTTTGGCTTTATTTTCATAATTTGTTCTACAAATACTTGCCTGTGAATTCAGTATTAGCTGTGTGTGGGGTGGGGGGAGAATGTAGTTTTCCAGCAGACACTGAAAAAAATCTGTGGTATTCAGACTTGGTCCTATGTAAATTCAGGTACATCTGGTGTCAGTCAACTTTTATCTTCCTTCTTGTCCTCCAAACGCCCACCAACCAAAGTTCAGCCCTTAACTAATCACAACCACCACCATCAGTACTGGCCCCAATTTGTTTTTATAACTCTTTGGACTTATCATAAAATGCACCCATTTAGCTGGGAATGTAACTCCATAGCAGAATGCAGATCTAGCATTTAATATAAAATTCAAAGGTTGTTTAGTATATTAATAACAAAGTTGTCTAGTATAATTTTAGAACATCATTATCACCCCCAAAACAAGCCACATGCCTATTGGCAATTATTCACATCTCACTTTCCCAACCCTAGACAACAACTAGCTTATTAATTGTCTCTATAATGATTTTCCTGTTCTGAATATTTCACATAAGTAATCATACAATGGTCTTTTTATCACTGACTTCTTTCACCTGGGCTTCTTTCACTTGCATGTTTTCAAGGCTTATCCATGTTGCAGGGTGTATATCAGTACTTCATTCATTTTTCCAACCAAATAATATTCCATTGTATGGATATGCCACATTTTTTTCATCCATTCATCAATTTATGGACATTTGTGTACTTCCACTCTGGACTATTATAACTAATGCTGCCATGAACATTCATGTGGAAGTTTTTTGTTTTGTTTTGTTTTTGTAGACGGATGTTTTCAATTCTCTTGCCATCACAGTTTTACCACCATAATGGTCTCTACCACTACATCCACAAACAATTACACCACCAATACCTCTACAAGATCACCTCCACCACCACCCCAACCTACACCATCTTCATTTTTTACATTGTCTATACTCTTTCTCCACTCTCTTAACCAGCACTTCCACCATCACTGTTTATCACCAGCTTTATTACAATTACCATAATCACCTCCATGATGACTGTCACCACCACCTGTACCTCCACATTGCCCACACCACCATCTCCTCCATCACTTCCATCTCTTCCACCTGCACAACTCTCTGCATAACCCCATAATAACAATGCAGATAAATGTATCCTGATTCATTAGGTTGACTGTCAGATAATTTTACCCACAAAATTTGGTGAGACCAGTTATGATGAAAGAACAGAGATGACAACATTGTCCTTGTAAATAAATGTTTGCTATTCTTTGGCCTCTTTTCCAAGCCTCAGAACATATTATTATGTAGGTCCCCCAATGCTCAGGGAAGCTATTCTAAGGAACTAGAGTAAGAACACATTTATTCCTTAAAATCATGGCAGTAAAAAGGGATGCTAGAAGACAGAGAAAGTGAATATGTTCTATATGTCAAAATTGCCAAAGGGTCAGTATGTGGGCCATGTTCTGTTCCAAACTCCATCTGTTCTCCACCAGTCAGTAAATGTATTCTCATATTGTTTGAGAATTTAAAATCATACACTAAGTACATGAGAGTTAAAATACAGGCATTTTGCTTTTAAGACCAGTCACATAATTCATTGTGAAGCACATTGCCTTTAATGATTTCATTTGTCCTGCCTCAGTTCTTATGAAGTCAGCAACTTCTAGCTAAAGGATAGATCCTCAGGGATAATTCATCTCTGGGCAATGTGCCACCCCAGGAAATGTATTAGAAATGTAATGGTTAGTGAAGACAGAGCACTGTAAAGGCTAAATCTTCTATGTCCTCCCAACACCCATGCATGGCACTAGGAAAGGACCCTTCTACAAAAGACCAGAGCTGAAAAATGGTCCCAGATCCTAGTGAGACAGTCCTTTCCTCTTGTCCTTCTCTCCATTTCTAGTTTCTGTTATCCCTCCTTTAAATACTCCCTAGCATCTACTTTGACCAACTTTCCCTGATTTCTGTGTCACTAAATCATTAGCAAATTGATGATTGCACTGGCTATTAAGAGAAAGGACAATTTCATATTTTATGATCATTAAGTACATGCCAGACACTGTTAAGTGCCTCTTTTATGTTGACTCATTAAACCCTCTTAAAAACTCTGCAAAATTGGCATGTATTAGTCCTCTTCTGCAGATGAAAACATTGACCGTTTATTTGAACAAGATCTCTTAGCTAATAAGTGGCAAAGGCATGATTCAAACCAGATATGTGTGACTCTAAAGTTCAAGAGAGGCCTAGAAGGTACATTCCAGGAGACATTTAGCTCTCAATTCAGCCAACAAGGAAACTCCAGGAGACATTTGGCTCCAAGAGGAACAGCAAACATGGCAGGAATGGTTTTCTTAGAAGGTCTTAGGAAGCCAGTTTTCATTCACTCACTCCTTCAATAAATATTTACTGAATTTCTATTATATACCAGGCCCTGTTCTAAGTATTATGGGTATAGCAGTAGGGAACCAAAACAACTAACAGAGAAAATTCCCTGTATTCATTGAAATTTAATGTTCAGAAACAGTCTTCAACCAAGGATGGATGGGGAGTGGACACTCTAGCTGCCTGGGTCCTGGGTTAGGACACCACTGAGGTATACATCCTTCATTGTCTCCCTGAGTTTCCCCCATGGACTCAATCTCCAGTTTCTCTCTTGAGAATTTACCTGATGATTATCACTGTCTGTATTGTCCACCTTCTCTTCTCTCTCTTTCTCACCTTGCTACTTATTTTTCCTAGAACCCTTTCTCAAATAAACAACTGGTCGTGAAATTCTTGTTTGAGGGTCTACTTCTAGGGGAGTCCTCCCAAAGACAACCCTTTTATGAAGTTCATGTCAACTCCTGAACATCTCCCCAAATCACTGCCATAGAGCAGTGTGCTGCCTTCCACCTACTTCTAGCATTCTTACTTCTGTGAAACATCCCTTAATACTGTCAGCTAGCATCTAAAAACTGGCATTCCTTGGGGATGGGGTTGTGGCTCTGTGGTAGAGCACTTGCTTAGCACTTGCTTAGACACTGGGTTCGATCCTCAGCACCACATAAAAATAAATAAATAAATAAAGTTTTTAAAAAACTGGCATTCATCAGTGAAGAGCCAGGGCCACTTGCAAATCAATAACAGCTATCATCTGACCCCACTGCCCTTCATTCATGAAGTCCAGCCTTTGCCCCTCACACACAGCAATAGCCCTCTGCAAACAAGGGTTGGTGACATGAAATTTTATAGTAAAAGATACTATAGTAAAAGATAATAAATGATACCTCCCACAAAACTATAAAGAGTTTATAAAGAAAAAAAAAAGGAGTTTATAAAGAGTAGTATGCAGCTGCTATGAAAAGAACATTTAATCAAGAGTCTTGAAACTTCCCTGAGCTTTAATCTGTGTGTGTCTAAGCTAAATGCTGTGACTATGCTTGCCTTACTTACTTGACAGGACACTTGGGAAAAATCAACTGAGATGACGTTCATTAAAATGCCTTTTAAATCTTCCATGCCACCAGGATGACAACTAAAGTGAAAGGAAACACAGTCGGCACCATCAGGAATAGAAACAGTCACCCCTTGCCACTTTTAATTAGAGTGTACATTCATCACATGTATGTGCATACATTATACTCAGTGGACTTTGCTTAGGTTGAAATAAATTAAGTTTGGAAATATTTCATGCGTTTATCAGATCTACCCAAAAAACAGCCCAGGTATCTTCATTTTTCTCAATGTAGCAGTTAGTGTGCTAATTTTTTTTACAATTAAATCTCAATCAGTCTCTGAATTTTAACTAAAAGTCAACAACATTAGTACTTCTTTCTCCATCATTTGCGTCCCCAAAATATAAATGATTCCCTAGATGTACCATTGGTGTGAACCAAATGGTGCTATATTCTGCAGTATCCATATATTGCTATCATTAGCATTTTTGTCAATACTATTAATAACAAAGGAAACCAGAATATAGATCCAAGGAATATAGTGGAGGCTATGAACCTTGTTAATGAGTCCTCCTTGACAAACTAACCTCAAGACATAGTGTCTTCCATGATAAATATTTATTGAGCTGACAATTCTGCAGTTTGGCATTTTGGACTAAGCTTGATGCAGTGCTGATCTTGGGTGAGCTCCTCATGTGACTCCAGTCAACTGGGCATTTTAGCCTATGGGAATTGGCTAGCTATTGCTGAGGCTCCTCCCCCTCCTCTCTGTGGTCTCTTGTTCTCCTGCCAGCCAACTAGGGTTTGCTCTCCTGACAAAATCAGGAGTCCAAGAAAGAGTGGACGCTGCCTCCTCTTGAGGCCAAGGCTCCTCACTTCTGCCCCGTTCTATCAGCCAAGGCAAGTCACAAAGCAGTGCATATCCCAGAGATAGGGCAAAAGACTTCTCTTGTGGAGAAAAGCTTCTAAGTCATATTGCAATGGGTATACATAGAGAGAAAGTTGAAGAATATGGCTATCTGTGCAGTCAATCTAACACCACCAGAGGCATATGGAATTCTTCCCTCCTCTGTGTCCTATGGAAACAACTGGTTAGGGTGAATCCTTTCTGGGTTTTGGAGTAGGCATATGTGAATATTCTTCCCTTTTAGTGACATTAAAAAGAAAAAAAAATGTCTGACTCAGAGTATCAGCAGCCCACAGGAGAATTTGAGATTCACAAGCAGAGTGCCAGTGGGGTAGGGAGTGGCTGATGAGCGGATGTGGCAGCCTGTCCATAAGACTGACCTTAATCCTAAAATAACAAAACTAATCCCTCCTATTCAAAGCGATAGGGTTTTAGCCACCATCCTTAACCCCTAAGCACCCAAATCTTCAAAGAGAACATTTTAAAATGTGCCAAATAGAACTGGATGCTCAACTAGCACTTGATAAATACGCTTATTCTGGGACCTTCTGTGGTTTCCCTCCCTCCCATCTTTTATTTGTCGCTCTTTTGTGGAAATTTACACTGGATTTGATGTGGGGTGGAAGAATGCTTTTATTTTCCTCTCTTCCCAAATCTTTCTGTACAAAAATATACTGTTCTCTTTGCTAAAGGGACTAAAAAGACTGATTACTCAGGGCTGAAAAAGAAATTATGTGTGTCAGAGACAGCTTAAGTATACACAAGATATATCCTGGGTGTCTGGGGGCGTGGGGTGTGGGAGGTGACTCCTGTCTTCCATGGCACTGTCTTTAAAGGAACCGTGACAATCGCCAGTTTAGGAAAAATGAGGCAAGTGCTAATGGTGTGTGTTTTTAAACCATCAGAGGCTATGGAGATAGGAAGCCCTAGAGACCTGAATCCATGCATCGTTTGTTATTAAAGGCAAAACTGCAAAGTAGGCCAAAGAGATTCTCCAAAATGTTAGCACTTTTTATTCCCCTCCTCTAAAAATGCACTTTGTTTTTCATACCTATTGATTTGACTGTGACCATGGCCGATTTGATTTTCTACCCTCTGAGAATAGTTAGAAATTCTTCATTTAAGATATCTCTACCACGGGGCTCAGTGGCAAACACCTGTAATCCCAGTGACTTGGGAGGCTGAGGCAGGCTGTGTGAGTTTGAAGCCAGTCTTGACAACTTAACATGACCCTCAGTAACTTAGTGAAACCCTGTTGGAAACTAAAAAAGTAAAAAGGGCTGGAGATATAGCTTAGTAGCAAAGTACCCCTGGGTTCAAGACATTCCTACCAACTTTCTTAGGATAATTTTATTCCAATGCAATCACTTCAAACCAAGAAGAAACTTCAAAGTGGCTTGGAACTGCTTTTCCTAAGTTAAAGAATGTTATAGGTCAGTTCTTCTGAAAACAAAGAAAGCAAAGTCTGATATAAAAGCCTAAGTATAAGTCGTTTTTCTGGGAATATGACAACAAGGAGCAGGAATGAAGGATGGGACAGCCAAGTGGTGAAAAAGACTTATTGGAAAGCCAGCGGAAATCCTTATGGAGGTATCAATATTTTCATGCACCTGGATGTTTGATCTCATGAAACAGCTGAAAAGTCTATGAAACGCCTATCAGGACCATATTCCCGGAAGGAGGGGCAGGTGGACAGCATTTATTCTTCAGCAGCTCCCATCTCCTTTTAGTCAAGAACTGCCACAGGGCAGAGCATTAACTCCCCTGTTTTTCTGAGTTGCACACATGAAAGCGGAAGCGTTTGTTGCAAAGATGTCCTACACCAGAGGACCAGAAAAACTCCAGGACAGAAGAGGTGGAGTTGAAGTGGGCAGTGCCAGCTCATCCTCCTCCAAGACTGGTTGAAGTCAGTGTGAAAGTGGTTGCCAATGCTGTGGCTGGAATATGAGTCAGGGATGGGAGAGTTTTAAGGTGTGTATATAAAATATTATCATAAAATATATAAAAAATATATATATAATATTTATATTAAAATCCCATTAAAACATTTATGCCCAACAGGGAGCATAAATTGGTACAACCACTTTAGCAGGATCTACCAAAGCTAAACATAGGCATACCCTATGACTCAGAACTTCCATCCCTATGTATCAACCCAACAGGAAAAATACATACTTTTATTTACCAAAAGGTATGTACTAGAATATTTGTAACAGAAGAACTCATAATATCCAAACTGAAATTTACCCAAATTCCCATAAACAATAGAATGGAGAAATAAATTATGGCTATTTAAACACAGAATACTAACAGTAATGAGAATGAGCAAACTGTAACTACAAACTGAAGCAATGTACATACATTTTGTTAGTTTGATGTAGATGGAAGAAGCCAAACACAAAAGAGAACACATTATTTGATTCCATGCATACAAATCAAGATGAATGAATCCACAGTGTTAAAAGTTAAAACAGTGATTTCCCTTGGAGATAAGATAGTA
The DNA here is from genome assembly GCF_045843805.1 of Urocitellus parryii. Lineage (NCBI taxonomy): Eukaryota > Metazoa > Chordata > Mammalia > Rodentia > Sciuridae > Urocitellus > Urocitellus parryii. The sequence continues at coordinate 164,655,145 of NC_135536.1, read as the reverse complement.
ACTAAAATAAGAAAGTTTCTTGGATTCTGCTAATACCCTGCTTCTTGGTAAGGGTGCATTCATTCTTGGTAAGGAATGAATGCAGTTAGTAAAATCTCACTATACCATATTATCTGTGCACTTTTCTGTATGTTATACTTCAACAAGAAATTTTGAAATGGTTATAAAAATGACAACAAGGTGTACAATCTCCAACATCCTCTGGGCTCTCCCTTCAGTTCTATAAAGGCCTTCCAAATACAAAGAAACCCCTCTTTCCTTTTTTCCTTTCCTTTCCTGTTCATTCCTTGACTTTACCTTGTATTCAAAGGGGAAAACTGAAATTACCAGCAGGGGCACAAGTGACACAATTTCATCACAAAGTGAAAAAAATGCCTCCTTAAGTAGAGCAGTATCACAGCCTACAATTATTGGGCACAAAGTACTTCCATTTCCTGTCACTCCTATTACAAAATTTCTAACATTTACCTATGAAGAACTTCCTTCTTATATCAAGTAGACTCCTAGTAGGACAGGGTAATTAATATAAGGAGAATTTAATAACAGGGACTACTTATGAAGGTGTGAGCAGGTTTAGGGAAACCAAGGAGAGAGTATACTGCTCTGGGACTAGCCACAGTGGAGGGCCCTTCTCATCCCTAGTCCCAAAGAGGCAAGGTAGGGAGCAGTTTCCTTGAACCAGCACCTGAGAAAAAAATTAGATGATTATCTTTTCCAGATAATTTTTTTTTTACATGGAGAGGAACACCTGGTTGGAGCCACAGCCTTTGGCAAAGACCTGAAGCTTTCTTATAGCAATGTAGTGGAGAAGAATCTGAGAATAGATGCCACAGTCGCCCACACCTCCCCCATCTGATCTCTTGCCTCCCATGTGCTGAACCCCACTGGTACTCCATATACATGATTCCCATGTGCTACCCCACCAGAAGACAAGGGAAAAGAGTCAGTGATGAAATCTACAGAGACTGTCACTATCAAGACCCAAAACAAAGTAGAAAGAGAAGAGCACCAGTATGGAGGGGTGAAAGATGGCATCCAGCACATCTCTCCTATAGGCATCTCCCCCAGGTCACACTGACTGCTGAGGTTATTATATTAAATATAACATAATATAATGTTAATTATTTTATATATAATATAATAATAACATGATATTAAATGGTATATTAAACAGTCCAACTGAAAGTACCTCAAGCAAAAGAGGGCTTGTGACGATGAGTCCCATGGAACTAGAATCAGAGTCATGGACACTTCTCTTCCTCTTACTTATGGGGTACATGGTAGTTCCACTTTTGTCCTTGTATTCTCACTGCTTTTGCTGCCTCATGCTTACTACAGTGAATCAACCATGTTTTCTCCACTCTCCCTTTTCGTGTCAGTTTTCAGGTTCTGCTCTATCGCTTTCTCCCTCATTCTCTAAATATTTCCTAGTCAAATTCTCCAAAAGAGAATCCCACTAGTTCCTCTCTTACAGTCACAGAAGACAACTTCAGATTGCTGAGCAGTCTATGTTTGGATTGGCCGAGCCGTGTCATGTGACACACAACATGACCACCCTTGGTCCAATGAGCTGTTGCTGCAGAGCTGAGTCATGTGACACACAACATGGCCTCCTAAGCATCAGGACCTTCCTGGCAGAATGAGAACAATGAGTGAGTATGTACTGATATCTGTAGAATCAACTTAAATATCTAGTGTCCGACACATATTATTTTAAAATGTGGATGTTCACAAAACAGAGACTAAGATTTGGCCTTAGATTTGGGTAGTTTATTTGGGAGGTGATCCCAGAAAGCAGAAGCAAGGGATTAGATATGGAAGGAAAGCCAGGATAAGCATGGTTGCCAAGGTCACCACTCTTTGCAATGGTGTTTGATTTCGTGGGACTGCTGAGAAGTCCTAAGAATTTTCTACCTGAGAGACAAGAGACAAGAGCATGTATTCATCAGCTCTCATTTCCTTGAGTAAAAGCTTTTCCCCAAAAGTGTTAATTCTACCACATTGCCAAGCTTGATGCCCAGGACTGAGTTCAATCTCACTAGTGCCCACCGGATTGGCAAAGCTCTGAGACAGAAAAAGAAAGCCCAAGGTACACACCAAAAAGCAAAACAACTGAAGTCAGTTGAGCCTGCATATAACTGTCTACCCATCCGTGGCTGAAGTCAGAGCTAAGACCAAGAGACCATAGATAGTTCTATTACCAAACAGTTGATAATGAAATTCTTCGACACTCCCTTCAAAAGGTGAAACCTAATTCTCTTCCTATTAAGTGTGGTCTTAGTAACACACTTCTAATTATCTTCTCTTCCTGACCCCCGCCCCTTTTTTATATTCTTTGCAATGTATTTCTTGTCCTCTTAGCCTTTGATGAAATTCTTTCCCAAGTTACTATGTAATTCATATGATTTCTGAGTAAAACAACGAACAAAAATATTTCAATCCTTAGCTCTCTGGCCTCTCTGAGATATTAGATATTATTAACCTCTAACTTCAAAACTACTTCCTGTTTTATATGAAAACACTCTCCCCTGGACCTGCTCTTCCTTTTTGACTGTTCTTTCTCAATCTTTTTTGGTTTCTATTCCTTTGCTCATCTTTTAGGTGATGGTGTTTCCCTAAGGTACTAAATTTGGTTTGCTTCTCAAAGTACAGTGTGTTTAAACCCAACCTTGCCTAGAATAGCTTCAGCTGCTACCTTTATGCAGAACATACCAAAAACTAGATATCTGTGGCAGGCTTCTCTTCTGAGGCTCAAAACCACACTTCTGCCTACCTACTAAACACCTCCTTCCAGATCACCCACAGGCACTTCAAACTCATCAAGCCCTCCAATGAAATGTTCACCACCACCCCTCCTAAACTTCTCTGCCTTGGGACTGAAGCCAGGTACCACCCCCTCGTTAACTCGGTCTTCAAGTCTTGTCTACACCACCTCCGAATACCTCCCCTGCCTTTTCCATTTCCATGGCCAAATCTAGAAGTCACAGACTCAGGACAAACTTCCCCAATTCCTGCCTACGTCCAGCGCCAGCCTCCACACCACACCACTCTCAGGGGAAGCTTATCAACCATTTTTTCTTCTCACATAATGCTTCTCCAATCCTTCAAATGTTGTCTTTAAGATAAAGTGCAAACTCCTTAGCACGACATATGAAGCTATTTGGGATCCAGTGGTGTCAACAATTAGGACCCATCCATTACTATTGTTCTCTATGTTATTAAACTTGCAGTTATTGAAAGGAGGTACTGATTCCACTCCAGTCAGGTAAATATCAGCTCAATTTCATGACTTCATTCAGGTATCAACAGAAGTCTTGGACTTGCCTGACCACCCCAAAGCAGATTTAAGCACACCTCCTTTACTCTCCTCAGAGCACCCTATATAAACTTCAAGTGTGATAATTAGCATATTGATTGCAGAATTTGTCTTTATGTTTTGTCTTTTTCATGACATTATAAGCTTGTATCAGTTACTATAGCTGCAAAACCAGTAATCACATAATCTCAGTGATTTATAATAATGAATATTAATTTTTCAAACTTTTACAGGTTCAGTAGATATGTACTGGGTTCAGCTAAGTGGTTCTGCTCCTCTCTGTTGGGCTCACTCATACATCTATAGGTCAACTGGGATTCTATCCAAGCTCAGTGCAGCTTTATCTGGGTTAGTGCTGTTTCACTTTTCCCTCATCCTTAAAGGAAGGTATTTTGTCTCAGTCATCGTAGCTCTTGGCATGAGATTGCTGAATCAAAATCAAAGGCACAATGACATAAATAATTCATATTGTATATATTAATCAGAAAATATCAAATTAAAGCCAAACCTGCCCTCTATACTTTCCAAACTCTTCCCATATCCATACCTAAGGGAAAATATACTCATTCACCCTTCCTAATAGGTATTATTGTTTTACTATCCCAATGAGTTTAATATAAGACTTCCTTGTTTCTTGCAACCTGTCAACCTGTCAAATTCTAGGTGGTATTTTTTTTTCTGCAAGGTAAACAATGACTTGTTTGCATTCCCTGAAGCTATTTAAAGAAAAGACACTATCGTAGTTCAAAATAAGTCCACAAATTATTGGATGCTCCCTTTAAAAGGTGAAACCTTAGTGACTTATTTCTAAGGATGGTAATAAAGAAGAGGTGACAATGTATACAACTCCTGAAACTAGGTTATCAGGTGTTGAGAACCACAGCCTAAGCGGCCCCAGCAAACTTCCAGCTGATTGGCTCACAGCGCCCAAGCAAACTTCCAGCTGCCAGCTGATTGGCTCCTCTGCAGTGATGCTCACTGGGCTGTTTCCCCGCCCTTTCAGACCACGGAGCTGCTCATTGGGGGATGGTTTTGGCTCCGCCCACATGACCCAGCCAATCGGCCTCAAGAGCGGGAGGAGTGGGAGTTGAGAGGCTCCCTGGAAGCCAGTGGTGGCAATTGGGCTCTGAGGGAATTCCTGAAGAGCTTGTGTGCTGCGGTGTGTGTGTGTGTGTGTGTTCTAAAAATAAAGTTCGTTTCTGCTTGACAAGTGGCTTGTGAATTGTGCCCAGCTAGACTGCGGCATTCAGAGGCCTTGTGGATTCCTCCTCTGGATCACTTGCTCTAGGAGAAGCCAGCTGCCATGTCATGCAAGCACTCATGTATAATGACAAGAAACAGCCATGTGAATAAGCCTTCTTAGGAACAGATCCTCTAGCCCCTTCTGAAGACTGTAGTTCTAACCAACATAATGACTACAGCCTCATGAGACACCCAAAACTGGAATCGCTCATCTATGCTGCTCCTGCATCTGAAGTCTTAGAAACTGTGAGATAATTCATGTATGCTGCTTTCAGCTGCTAAGTTGGAGGAAATTTTTATTCTGTAGGGATAAGTGTGTTTGTAAGCTTTCCATTATAAGAATACCTGAGATAATCAACTTACAAAAGTTTTAGAGGCTTCAACCTATGATTAGTTAGTATTCCATTGGGCCAATGGCAAAGCAACATATCATGCTCTTATCTCATGGCAGGGAAGTGAGACAAAAGAGAGGAGTGGGCTGGGGTCCCACCATCACCCTCAAAGACATGCTCTGATGACCTAAAATTAGGCCATCATTAGGCCTCACCTCTTAAAATTCCCACCACCTCCCACTAGTTCTATCCTAGACACTAAGCCTTTGACACACAGACTTTTGGGGGACATTTAACATCCAAACTGTAGCAACAACTAATTCAGTTTCCTTGTAAATAAATTATTCAACTCTCCTCCAAAGCTCAGTTTTCATAATTATAATATTATGCCTGCTTCTAAGCAGCACAGGAATATAAAATATATCACTTCCACTCCAGCCTAAGAATACTTCTACCCAGTGTCAAAAAACAATAACAACAACAACAAAATCCAAAACTAATTAGCTACCTTCATTTAAGGCTAATAGGAAACTAACAGGTTTTAGGAGGGAGTATCAACTTTGATCACAATTCTCGGCCAGGATTACTGACTTGAGAAGCTTATTTGCAAAGAATTGGAAAAAAAAAATTTAAAGGTCATTCCTTTAACAGAAGCCCAATCTCTCATTTTCAAACTCCTGTTTCTGCTGCTACGCCCTGAGTGACTAGATTACTAGAACATAACATGACCCCCAGTTACTAGGTTTGCGCTCCTCAGCTTGGCCCTGAGAAAATAAAAACCTGTGGGCCAACTCTGGCCTAGCCCAGAGGCAATAATGAGAGAAATCATGTGGCTCCTAAAAATAATGAAAAAAAGAGAGCAGCACTTGAGGTTATGAGTCACTGTTGTTTGGAAGGCTGGAGAAGGAGGGCAGAGAGAGGAGGAGAATATAAAAAGATTGGGACAGAAAATAAACAAGGGCTCTGCAGACAGGAAGCCAAAAGAGTACCCCAGCCTCAGGCCTCGGAAAGCTCCAGAGCAGGCTGAGCTGCAGGACGGTTAGGGAAAAGACTGCCCGAGTCTGGCGCAGCAGAACATCTTCCACCACCCATCTGCAGTAATAATCGGCCTTGTGAGCCCCTGAGTCCCAACTTCAGCCACTGGACAGAAGCATCTACCTCCCCTTCGTGGCAGGAAACAAATACCAAGAAGTGACTTTTATGTGGCATTGTGCCCAGCCCAGAGGGTACACAAATGAATAAGGCCTTTAGGGATTGAATGAGGATCCTGATTTATAAACAGTCATATACAAAAGAATATATGACAGTATAACAATGGTAGAGCATTTTGTTCAAAGAATTATGAGAGACAGAGGATAGCTTCCTGCTTTAACCAGAGCCTAGAGGTGGTGGGAGGAGAGATCTAAAAGAGGTTGTATATGACCTGCTGACATTAGAATCATTTTGATGGAATATTTGTGGTGGGAACAGGTAATTCCAGGTGGAGATAAAAGCACAGCTGTATTAGTTTTTCTATGGTTGCTGTAACAAGTTACCACTAACTGGAGGTGGGTTAGTGGGGGGCTTTAAAACAACAGAAATTTATTCACTTATTATTCTAGATGCTGCAAGTCCTAAATCAAAGTGTTGACAGAAGCATGCTCTCTCAAGAGGTTCTAGGGGAGAACCTTTCTTACCTCTTCCAATTTCTGGTGCCTGCCTGAATTCCTTGACTTGTGACCCCATCACTCCAAGGTCTGCCTATGTGACACCTTCAATGACACCTATGTGTCAAATTTCCTTCTGCCCCTCTCTTATAATGACATTTGTAATGGAATTTAGGACCCTCCCATATTATCCAAAATAATCTCTCCATCTCAAACTATCAGCAATCACATCTTTAAAGACATTTTTTCCTTATAAGGTAACAATAAGTGTCCAAAAATCAGGACCTGATATCCTTGGGCAGCCAATACTCTGCCTACAAGAACAATCTAAGACCTGGACACACAAGCGCTCTTGTGAGCGGACATTGAGCATTCTTCCAGCTTAAGTAGAGGTGAAAGATGAAGAAGGAAAATAACAGAGCACGAAAAATGTTATAGACCTGGACAGGGAATGTAGACTTGCTTTGGAAGGCAATGGCACGTACTTAAAGATTTTAAGTGAAAGAGACAGAGTTTCTGTACTGGAGATTCCTCTAAATGAAGCATGAAGTAATGTAGAAGACTAAACTAAGGCTGGCTAATAAATCCTACCCCAGGAGTTGACTTTAGAAGACCACAAGTAAAATGAAGATAGGTAGTACCAAAAGGAGAGGGCTAGGACTCTCCCTATAGCCAAATGGTCAGACTTTGTCATCAAATAAAAATGCCATAGGATTTAGACAGAGGGGTTAAGGCCCTGAGAGAGGACTACACAAGTATATAAATAGTATACTATTAATATATCATATATATAGAAGACATGCTTGCTAAACAAAAGATAAATAAATTGGGCATGGTAACACATCTTTAATACCAGCCATTTGAGAGGCCAAGGAAGGAGGATTCCAAGTTCAAGACCACCCTGAGCAACTTAGGGAGACCCTATTTCAAAATATAAAATACAAAGGGCTGAGGATATAGCTCAGTGATAGAACACTTGCCTAGCATGCACAAGATGTACACGGCCCAGAGTTCAACCCCCAATACAGCAAAGAGAGAGAGAGAAAACTAGTTCTTACAGAGATTGAGAATTGGGGTAAAAATGGGGGGAGGGGGCAGAAAGCTAGTGACACAGTGGAGAGGTCACTTGGCTTATAAGTTCCTCTTGGAAAAGCCAGTGCTTGTCAGAGCTGACTCACCCAGGAGATGCTGCTGCCCACTCCCCTACCCAGGGCAATCTATCATCAATGACTAACTGATATTGGGGACCAAATGGGATAGCTCTTGTTGCCATTCATGCTCCAGAGCTCCCAGTGATCAGGCCAAGGTGACAGCTGAGACCACTTCCTTGTTCTGCTCCTGTTTCTGCCCTGTTCTATTTCCCTCACCCCGTTTCAGACTTCTTCTGGGAGCATTCCCTAAATAAATCACACAAGAATCCTTCTCTCTGGCTCTGTGTAGGGAAACTGACCCTCGACCACCCCCATTTCTGATGATGCAGCCCTTGAGACAATCTTAACTAAGAGATGGGTCATCAAGCTGAGATTCAAATAAGTCATCAATGAATTCTGGGAGAATGTTAATTCTGCACACACTAAAGTGAGAGAAGAACGTTTTATGAACAAAATTAATATTCAATAAACAGATGCCCCAAATCCACTGGTCTGTGCTAAGTACAGTTTTACTTCCCCAGAACAGGTTTCTAATTAGAGTCTATTGCTTTGGCACTTATATCATCCTTTCTTGCACTGAAAACTTATATTTTTGTAATACACACTGTTTTTCACTAAATTTTCAAGTCCTCATGGATGGGACTTCACATGATGTCACTGTTTTCTTTCCATAATACCTGTCATTATAGCTAGTATTCAGAAGGAGCTCAATCTAGGCTTAAACTCACATGCTCTTTAGTTTGTGTGGATGCTAGCATTTATAAAGAATGTCATATACTCAAAGTGTGGTCCGTGAACTAGTGGCATCTCACTTGAGAACTTACTAGAAATGCTGAATTCCTGCTTCCGCCCAAGATCTGCTGAATGAGTCTCTGGGGTAGCTCCAGGAATCTGTGTGTTTGCAAGATCTCTGGGTAACTTTGTGGATGTCAATGCTTGAAAGCCAATGACACGTATCATCTCATTCAGTTTGTTGAGAGACGGAACAATTGGAAAGAGGACAGACAACAGAAAATTATAGATAAAAAAGTGAAACAGCAAAAAAAAAAAAAAAGTGAAGCGCCAACAGGAACTAACCCAGCCACCACCACCAAAAAAAAGCATCAACCAGGTTAATGCCATGGAGTGCTGCTTTAGGTCCAAGCTATCCCAGTCCACCACTGGAACTGAGAGCCCAAGTTGAACATTGGCTGAATGAGCAAACTATTTATCATCTTCATCCTCTTTCTCTTCATCAATAAAACTAGAACTAGACAACACCTAGTTCTAGCACACACTGTCTCAGTAAGTTATAATAGATCCATTCAAAGGAATACTGTGCAATCTTATGGATAAGTTAGGCTTATATCTGCAGACCTTCCATTAAAAGCCCTTGTTTGTTTAAACATCCTATTTCCTTACTATTTATTTTCCTAGAAATTGGGAGATGCTTATCCCTTTTTGGAGTGGGGGGAGGAACCCAGGATTGAACTCAGGGGCACTTGACCAGTGAGTGCCCACTGAGTGCCCAGCCCTCTTTTGTATTTTATTTAGAGATAGTGTCTCACTGAGTTGCTGAGTGCCATGTTCTTGCTGAGACTGCCTTTGAACTTGTGTTCCTCCTGCCTTGGCCTCCCAAGCCACTGGGATTACAGGCGTATTCCACTGCACCCAGCTCTTATCCCTTCTTCATGACATCAATACTTATCCCAAATAAGGTTAAAAGTCATGCTGAAATCAAGAGCTCACCTATGAAGGTAAAGAGAAGTAGGCAAACTTGAGAATTGCAAAGGAGATAAAACCCAGAGTTTGGCCATGGATTGAAAGACAGTATTGATCTCAGAGTCAAATGGCTGGTAGTTCATTTAGACTGCCATTCCTAGAACAAATGGAACAAGTTGGCCTTGCTCCATGTGTCTCATTCTCTGGCCTAAAAGCCTGGGCACTTGCTATTGAGGACAACAGGGGTACAAACTGCAGTGGAAATGAGCAAACTGTTTCCCAAGCTTCTGCTTGAATCATATCTGCTAATGTCCCAATGGCCAGACCAAGTCACTTGATGAGATCAGAACCAAGGCGGAAAAATTGGCTCCACCTTTATGGATAGCTGCAAAGCCACGTGGCAAAGGGCATGGACACAGGAAGAGCTAAAGAGTGGAAAGAAAGAGCTAAAGATATAATTTGGTAGAGCACTTGACTAGCACGTACAAGGTGCTGAGTTCAATTCTCAATACCACAAAAACAAAACACAGAACAGGAAGACAGTGCTTTCTGAAGAACGGAAAGCTCCTTGAGAGTGACAGCCAAGGACAGCAGACCACAGATGTTTACACAGTTGTGGAATGTTGCAAATAAACGCTATAACTGTCAATAAAATCAGCCAGCTTAGGAAGTCAAGAATTAATGTGAACTTAGGGCTCTATGGTATGCCAAAATTAGGAACTCTCTACTCTCTGAACAGTTTTATCACAATGAATCAGAAATTTCAGTCCTGCATGAAATGGATGATAGATGATTTAATTCTCTGTTTAGTTCCACTTAAATCCAATTATAAATGCTTCCCAATAATAAGTTACTTGGTGTCTTCTCGAGGTGTGCTGCTCCAATAAGCCCACAGAAACTTCCAGAGGAACAAGTTCTGCTACTTTCCCCATGCAACTCATTCTGACAGTCAGGTGAAGGTGATGGTGCTGGAGGTGGGGTGGGGTGGTATGTTTTCACTCTATTTGGGGGGGGGGGTTAAACTCATGACACAAACTTTGGGCCCTTGATGTCATCAATATGATTTTTACTTTATTTGGGACAAGAAGAGATAAGTATCTCCCCAATTTCTAGAAAGATAAATAGCAAGGAAACAGAATATTTAAACAACAAGGGCTTTTAACAGAAGGTCTGCAGATGTTGCCTGGCTCTCTCTATGGTTGTGGATCTGTGTCCTGTCTCTGGGAAGAGGCAGGAAGCCTTGGGGGCCTGACTCAAGAACAGTAGATAGAAGTCATGGTCTGGCAATCCTATCTGCTTCCTTCAAGAAAGAAACATTATAAAATAGTAGTGCCAGGGCCCGAGGCAGTGCAGTGTCCCAAGGGTCTCTGACTTACCCAATGTGCCCTCTTCCTGATGAACTTGGAATTGTGGTGGAGGTGGGGCCGACCACTGGGACACACCGACTATGTTGGCACATGTTGCAAATGGAAAGGTACCATCTGTGCTGCTGCTGCTGAAAAATGATGATGCAGAGCTGTGACTTCTCAAATGTTCCATCTGGGTATAATTGAATTGCTTTCTTAAAATAAAAAATATCCATATTTGACATACTATCTTTTATTGTAATGATTTCCACATTCCTTCCTTAAATTTCATAGCATTCACTTTATGAGAAGCATGATATGAACTATTAAAAGCCAGGAACAAAAGTCTTCAAGGGGATGGCTGTGGTGTTTTTGTTTCTCTGGCTGACTTGCTCTTGACTTTCTTGTGATTTCAAAAACAATTTCCATATGCAAAATTCTGTCTCACCCATCTGGAAAAAAAAAATCCCAAAGGGATCCCAAGGAAAACAAGTAGAAAGAGAAATTCTGTTATCTTCACACAGGAGGAAAACAAGACATGAATTTGCCAGAGTATCCAGTTGCCTGCATTTCCAAACCAAGAAAAGCTACAATTAATTTTCTTTCCTACAAAAACCACGTTGCTTCTGAAGAACATTCTGAGAATAATAATAAGGGTAATTAGGAGCACAACTTAAATTCAGAGTGACTTGTTTCTGAAGCATTTAAAGCATAAGAGGGAACAAAAATTCTCAGAGGGGACTCTAACATGACTCTCTCCAAGTAAAATTATAGATTTAAAATCTGTTGTTAGCTTACTATGGCAACCTTTGTATTTCATTTTCAAATGCTGAACTTCTGTCATCTTCTTCCTTTGGGGGAGCCCTTCAATTCTTGCTTCCCCTGGATTCAAATCATGCCACTGCCTTCAGTACTTATCACCCTCCTCATACATGCTATGCGTGCACATTCCCAAACCAAGAATAACAGCCACACTAGGAAGGATTTGGCCATGCTCTCAGCAAAAGCACTTAAATGTGTTCTTCTGATTTCTAGAAAGAAACAATTAAACATAACTCCAAAGGGTTAGCACCAAGCAAAAAAGCAATTATTTGGCCTTCTGTGCTTTTCTATTTAAATAAATGCTTATTAAGTGTCTAATCTTTGTTGGGAGCAACAGAGAATGCAAAGAAAAAAAAACAAAACACGTTTTCTGATCTTGAGACAGTTACCATGTAGAGTGAGAACAAGATTGAAATATTTATAAGCAGTTCTAAATATATGATCATCAGATCAGCAGCAGCAGCATCACCTGGGACCCTGTGGAAAATGTAAATTCTCAGGCTCCACCCCAGACTTTCTGAAGCAGTATCTCTGAGAGTGAGGCTAGCAACCTTGTGTTTTTTTCATAAGTCTCCCAGATGACTCTGATGTTCCCTAAAATTTAAGATTCCTGCTGTAAAAAAAAAATATGCTGAACAAATGGGTCAAGAGAGAAAAAAGTAAAGGAAAAATAACATCCATTTTGGAAGGAGGTCCTGGGGTGACAGAATTCCCATGAAGCTGGGAAGGTTATTTAAGATACTGAAATGTAGGGAGTGGACAGAGTATAAGGACATACTGGGTGAGTGAAACATGAGTCAAGCAACAGAATTCAGAAAACAGACAAGTAGAAGAGTCTAGTTTGAATGACATGAAAAGATACAGAGGTCAGAGTCTGAAGACAGGCTGGCATCTCAAGCACAAAGTGAGGATTTATGTTATGTGTGTTCACACAACTCTCAGGTCTGTTTTGACGATTAGAGCAACACTATGGAAAGATGCCTCAAGGTTTCTATAAAATAACTTGGAAGAAGAAGATACACAGGAAATGGAGAAATAACTGAGTTACAACTGGATTTAGGTAGGTGACAATGAAACTGAGGAGTTTGTAGAGGAAATCTACAGATGATGGAAAATGTTTTAATAGAAAAATTCATTGGAGAATCATAGCAGGACTTGATCAAAAGGATTTAGCAACTGACTCAATATCAAGAGGGAAAAATGGGGAGAATCAACACCTCAAATAATAGGAGATTAGCCATGTTATAAACCAAAGAGCAGGGGGATAGGGAGTTGGTTTGAGGACTTTGCTTTGGACATAATTGATGCACTCACTATGCTACAGTTAGGAATACAGGCATAGGGTTTATAATAATAACTATAATATTCTGACCACATAGGCTATGCCTGGCGCTGAACTAGATACCTGACCCATAGTAAAAATGGCTTCAGCATAAAAGTTTACTCTAGTATATAGAAGAAATCAGGCAGAGGCAGTGCAGAACAGATGTGGTGGCTCAGGGAGCCGAGTTCCTTGGAAGGTCCTGCTTCGGGGGCTTTTACTGGAGAATTCCATCCTCAAGTGTACTTCATTACTTAAGATTGCTGTTGAAGCTTCAGCCATCAGAGAATGGTGACTGAAAATATTGGAATTGTTGAGAGAAATAGTATAAAGAATGGGAGGTTGGAAAAAAGAATGTTGGAGAATGACCACAAAGAAAAAAAAACAGAAAGAAACAGAAGAAACTTCCAGCACCATTTCTACAAAAAAAAAAAAAAAAAAAAAAAAAGCAAGAAAACACAAAGCTTCAAAATGCAGGGAGAGCAGGGTAAGGGATATCTAATGGTATCATCCACTGGCATTGAAAAACACTATGGGATTGGAGAATGTGGGGTTCTTAGGTGACCTTCAGAAGAATAAGCATAATTCAAGTGTTTTATGACAGGAGATCTTAAAGTTAAGGAAATATTAGGTGATGAAATTGTATAATAATATTTCTCTTTCAGGAAGTTTAGTGATACAGGGAAAGAGAAAAATGGTGGTGACTGAATTTAGCCATGTTGAAATAATATTTTCATAGATTAGAAAACTAAATAAAATTTCTATTTATGACATCAGGTCTCTCCAGAGACTAGATTTAAATCACTTGGGTGTGTGGGATTGGACAGCAAAGCACTTCTTCCTTGGTCAGCAACTCCAATCCGATTCCTCCCACGGAAAGTGGAGCAAGTGTCAGCTGATATCATACCATAATAAGTGGTTGATATTACACTTTTTACAGGTTGTCTGGTAAGCTTAATTAATTTTTTTGTCTTTTCCCCTCAAATCTGGGTGGAATATCAACCAGTTCTGGCCTGTGTTCTTGAAGAAAAATTGTATTTCTTAAGTGAGGATGTTTCATTAGCTTTCTGCACTCTCCCAGGGACAGCAAAGGCTCTCTGGGTGCTTTGCAAGACTGCAGAATCTGAAATGGCAGGGCCACAGCTCCATTTCAGCAAAAATAAATATCAGATTACAACACATTGTTTTTGCAGCTGACTGAGGCTTTGGTCTAGTGCATATTTCATTCTGCAGTTGCAAAAAAAAGAGAGAGAGGGAGAGAGAGGAGTTTCTGGCAGGGCGAAATTCATTGTTTGCATCATTTCTTTATGAAGCCATTTTCTACTCTCAAGGGCTGCATTCCCAGAGGATTTTCCCCCAACAAATGCCTGGTACTTTTGCAGTACTCAGCTTCGAAGGATGTTAAAAATAAAGAAAGATAGTTGGGCCAGTTCTCTTTGCATCCTAACTTTTTACCCCAACCCACCCTCCCAACCTAAAAATCTTTGTACTACACAATTATGAAAAAAATGGCTGACACTGAAATCACAGCATGCCTTTCTTTGCATTTCTAATTTTCTAACCTGAAAATTAGAATCTAAAAGCTGCCTGAGGCGTATCCAAATCTTTTGACTTTAAAATAGCAACACATATTTTACCATTTTAGCTATTTTGAGGAAGATTTTTGATGTGCATGCATGCTTATAGAAATTAGATTATTTCATTTTCATCCTTTTTCCCCCTTCTGGAAAGATATCCGACTTGAGGAGTGTTTGCATTATAACTCTTAAAGAATGAATTTGAATACCCAAATTTGTTGACTGTTTTTTCTATAGATAGATAGGTAGGTAGGTAGATAGATAGAGTAGGACTGGTCCTAATTTGGAAAGTGGGTATATTTAGGAAATAGAGTTATGCTACTTGAGCCTGCCTTTAGGTATAAAAGTTGAGTATCTCTTATCCAAAATGCTTGGACCAAAAATGTTTGGGATTTCATATTTTTTAATACTTGCATATAATAATGAGAAGTCTTGGTGATGGGACTCAAGTTTAAACACAAAACTCATTTGTTTCACATAAGCCTTATACACACTGTAATTTTATAGTACAATATTTTTAGTATACCCGGTTTTGACATGACTTATCCCATGAGATCGATCATGTGAGGAGTTGTCCACTTAAGGGGTCATGTCAGTGCTTAAGAAGTTTTGTATTTTGAGCATTGAAAATTTTCTATTAGGGATGCTTTACCTGTACCGGTGCTGTAACAAGTCTTAGTTTAGATTCCCCCAGAAATAAGCCCTAAGCCAATAGTTAATTTGGGAAGTGATTTCAGGAAACATTGGTAAGGGGAGTGGGGATAATGATCAGGGGAGAGAATACAGCTAATAAAGTGTGTCTTAATGAGAAGTGATGCTTGTGGGCATCTAGTGCTTGATATTACTGAGGATTTCTGGGAGATGTTATAAAACGTGAAAAAAGCCCTCCACCTGAATGCTAGAGAGGCTTCTGCATTTATTAACCAATTCTCACTAATGATTGATTGACAACTCCAGCCAGAGATATCAGTTCTTCTCAATCTCATCTATAGAATCAATGCTGTTCCAGTAAAAACCCCAGCAACTATTTTGTAGATAACAATAAATTGTTTCTAAAGGATACATAGAAAAGCAAAAGACCTAGAATAATTGACACAAGAACAGAAAACAGAGTTGAAGAACTTAAACTATCCAATTTCAAGACTTACTCTAAAGCTACAATAATCAAGACACCATGGTACCCATGAAAGAAATGAACACAGAAGAGTGGAACAGAATAGAGACTCTAGAAATGGACACACATATCATCAACTTATCTTTGACAAAGGCTTAAAGACAATTCAAATAAAAAAAAAACTCAATGGGAAAAGGATACTCCTTTTAACAAAAGGTTCTATGGACTTTATACCTTTCATACACAAAAAAATTTGATTGAAAATGGATCATAGACCTAAATGTAAAATGCAAAACTACAAAACTTCTACAAGAAATTGGAGAAATTTTATATAACCTTAGTTTAGGAGACGAATTTTTATATCAAAGCCAAAAGCACAATCTGTAAAAGCAAAACCTGATATATTGAACTTTATTAAAGTTTTAAACTTCTACTCTGCAAAAGTCACTGTTAAGAGACAGGAAGATAGGGTGGGAGAAAATAATTATAAAACACCTATCTAATAAAGGTTTTGTATCCAAACTACAATAAATAATATTAAATTTTAACTATAAGGAAAATAACTAATTAAAAAATACAAAGATTTTTCAGACTGGATAAAAACAGGAGGTAGAATGTGATCCTGATTTATTAAATAATAATCAGAATAAACAAACAGGAAACATTTCTCAAAGGCCAAGTCCTTTCTTTTTTTTTTTTTCAAAACTGTAAACATTTCCCTTCCTAGCTCCTGTTTTTGTTTTTAAAACATGAGCAAAGGGGATTATACTATGAGAAGAAATTGTAGGAAAGAAAGAGAAATGATAGGCAGATAAAGCAGAGAGACCCAAAGTGGAAGACCCACAGCCCCCTTAGGTGGTGACAGGACCTCAGAGGTAAGCTCAAAATAAGCACCCAATAAAATTCTCTATATTTTTCTGGACCTTGAAGAGTCAAGTTCCTGCCCTCCTGAACCACTGGACATTTACATTGTGATGAAGGTTGCCATACTGGGTTGAAGTTCAAAGACTTTTTCCTACTTTCCTAGCAGTGCAAAGTCTCTTATTTTTCTTTTCCACTCTAGGGAAAGCCAAGAGCCTAATTCTTACAAGAATATAATCTCCTGACAACCTGGTGATATGGGGATCACAGACAGATTTAGTTTCATCTGAAGCATGTAAAAAAGAATGGCATTTCTCATACAATTGAATTGAAAAAAAGAATGACATTTCTCATACTATGAATGGGCTGAATGTTCATGTTCCCTCAAATTCATAGGTGAAATTCCAACCCCCAGTGCATTGGTATTAGGAAGTGGATTCTTTGGAAGGTAATTAAGTTGTGAGGATGCATCCCCCATGAATGGGATTAGTTCAGAAAAAGAGACTCCCAGACATCTCCCATCATTTTCACCACTCTAAGACACAGAGTGAAAAAGGCCATGTTTGAGCTGGGAGGTAGGCCCCACAAGACAGAATCTGCTTGTGCCTTGGTCTTGGACTCACTGACCTCCAAAACTGTGGGAAATGATATTAGTTGTTTAAGCCACCCAGCACATGGTACTTTTGTTATAACAGACAGAATGGACTAAGATATACCCACTTGATACATACGAACAGGTTTAAAAAAACTGAAAGAGCATGCAAAAATGATTATAGGTGGTTAACTCTGAGTAATGGGATTGTATGTAATTTTTATTTTCATTTTCTGTATTTGTGCCCTTTAATATTTATATATTAAATATGTTTTACCTATGTAAAAGTGGTAACAGAGGGGCTGGGTGGTACAGGGCACTGGTTTTAGAGCTGGACACACCTGGGTCTAAATGATCAGTTCCTTTATCATCTAGGAGAATTTGAAAAAGTTATTCACATTTCTGAGTCTCGTACTTAGCAATAAATGCCAATATTGTCAACCTTGAAGAGTTATCACAGAGACTGTACTTAATCTACATGCAGAGCACAGATTAGTTCTCCATATAATTGCACCCACACTTATGATCTTTACATACTTTTTTCCTTCTGTGCTAGGCATGGAACCCAGGGCCTTGTGCATGCAAGGCAATTCTACTACTGAGTCACACTCCCTTGCCCCTAATTATTTTACACTTTAAATTTGTGAACTTTATCATCTATAAATTATCTTTCCAAAAACTTGTTTTAAAAAAACACAGAAATACTTATGATGCTTTTATATTAATATTTAAATCAACGAAGAGCACCTGGAATCTTAAAAGAACATTTATCATGTTAGCATATGTCCATAATTTATATCTTTAAAGAAAATAATAAAAGCACTGCTTTCTTCAAGCTCATTCTATAATTCCAACTTTGAAACCACAAGAAGATCTGTACCAGAAAAATTCTTACTGCTAAGAATGATTTAAAGGGAACCATAGTATCAGTTAGAGGTGCTGGCTACATATGTTGGCAGATGGTTCAAAAGTAACTTACTCTTTGAGTACTTTCATTCTTCTATTAAAATGAAAAGGACATTCCTGGTTATGCATTGAATTGAGTACCCTTAAAATTCACACATTGAATTTCTAACTATGGTGAAAATGAGTTTGATAGCGTGGACTCTAGTCCAATATGACTGATGTCCTTATCAGTAGAGCAGATCAGGACACAGACATAAACAAGGAGAAAATAGCCATCTACAAATCAAATAGAAGATTCAGAAACAACCCTTGCCAACTATGTGAGATCAGACTTCCAGCCTTCAGAATTGTGAGAAAATAAATTCCTATTGTTTGAGCAACTCAGTCAATGGTACTTTGTTATGGTAGTCCCAGCAAACTAATACAATCCTTTCTTCTGGTTGAACTTTGGGAGTGCTGGGAGGAACCTGATTGACATTGAGAAAAAAGCATAGGAAATCCTTTTTTAAAAAAAGGACTAGGGCTGGGGATGTGGCTCAAGCGGTAGTGCGCTTGTCTGGCATGCGCACGGCGCTGGGTTCGATCCTCAGCACCACATACAAATAGAGATGTTGTGTCCGCCAAAAACTAAAAAATAAATATTAAAAAAAATTTTAAAAAGGTCTAACAAAATTATTCACATTCATGGTAAAGCTACTTAAAATGATACACTGTGTAGCTGTTTCTATTCCAAGGTATATAACAAAGGTATTTCATCACTGGGTTTAAAATAAAACGTGGCATGAAGGAAAATATCAAATTACAAAATTCTGTGATAGCCCTCTCTGTGCCCTCCTATGGAAAATGAAAATAGTATTTGCTTGGTTTGCTTGCCAGGGCACTGATGTGCTAAGACTCCTAGTGAAAGAAGAGAAGACTTAAAGAAGTCAAGAAGATAAAATTAATCTTCATGAGAAGAAAAAAGATAAAAGGGAAAGTAAGGGGAAGAAATAGCCTGAATGGGAACTTTTGGAGAATAAATGAGCAAGAAAAAATTCCGAGATCACTATTCTGGGTGTTGTCCCTATTCTGTTATCCCTATTCAGCGGGCAGAGATAGCAAAAGATCGGTATTAGGAAGGCATGACAGGTAGAATACAGCGTGGTGAGTCTTCATCCTTCCAGGAAAACCTGTCACATGACTTTCACATCATACTCCAAGGCTTTTGATTCAGGGTGCTTTCCCTGACATTTCAAAATGGTGAAAAGGTTGTAAACATGAAAATAGGGAGGTTAAGAAGGCACAATTTCATAGTTTTCTCTTAAAATTTTCCACAATGTAGAATGCAAAATAATAAGCTGTAAGGGCAATGATTAAGCAAAGGGTATTTTAAAGCTTACTTTTCCTTCCATTTGATTTCTCCAGCTTTTAAGTGCCTGCTACTCAGTCCATCTGTTGTTCTATTTTGATTGTTTTTGGCAAACAGATGCAGGAGGAGAACACTATTGCCTTTGGGATTTTATGTAACCCTAGAGATACAAACATAATTTTAGTAAGGTTCTTCTGTAGGAGAAAATTGCAAAGGACTAAAATGCATTAAACCAAAAACCTACAGGATGTTTCCAATGGCAAACTGAGCATTGCCTAACATACCTTTCCAGGTGATGGGATCCTATGCCATCTCTGAACATTTCACTTTATTTGGGTTCTTTGCAATTCTGTAAATTGTTAAGTAACTTAAAAATATGCAAGAGATTCAAATCATGCAATTACCACTATTTAATTCCACAACATTTTCATCAATCCCAAAGAAACCTCATATTCATTAATTGTCACAATCTTCTCACCTTCCTCTCAGCTCTTTCTAACCACTGATTTACTTTTTGCTTATATGGAATGGCCTATTCTCAACAATTCATTAAAAAATGGAATCATACAATATATAGCCTTTTGCATCTGGTTCTTTTGATGTAGCACAGTATTTCCAAAGTTTATCCATATTATAGCAAAAGCAAGTACTCATTCCTTTTTAAGTCTGAGTGTGTTCCATTGTGTGGATATAGCATATTTTGTTTGTCCATTTATCAATTAATAAACATCTGGGCTGCTTTTACATTTCAACAATTACAAACAATGCTGCTATTTGTTAATTAATCAATTTATGTATTGATTTTTGGTGTTGAACCCAGGGGTACTTTATCATTGAAGTACATCCTCAGCCCTTTTAATTTTTTTTATTTTGAGACAGGTCTCCTTAAGTCACCCAGGCTGGCCTCTAACTTGCAAAGCTCCTACTTCTTCCCCCCAGTCACTGCAATTACAGGTGCACACCACACACCTGGCATATACTGCTATTTAAAGAAAAGAAATACAGATGATTCTCATCCACAAATATGCTTTATCTTTGTACTTCCCTCCAGTTCTATGGAAGAAATTATTTTGGTATCAATTAAGCAAATTCAAATTCATTTCAACATTTCTGATAGCCTACCTGTATGTTTTCTGTTTTAATTCTCCTTAAAACTGTTTATATCATTTCCTAGTCCCATCATTAGTATATGAATTAAATAAAATCTTTGATGTCTATTTAATATTTATATGAGTCATGAGTTATCTTTTCTAGAAAAAAAAATTGAACCTTTAATGTGTTCCTAACTTTACTGTCTTCAAGGTTGGAGAAGCCCAGCTGAATATTAGTTTTACTTGAGTTTCAACTGGACACAATAAAGTGAATTACTCTTTTGTAGTGAGGAATATCGGGGGATGGTTGGGGAACAGCAGAGCTGAACTGACCTCCCTGTACCTCAGTCAAAAGTCTCAACTGAGTGTACCTCCAGCAAACCCACGGGAACCTAGTTATGATCTGCATGACATTTTTATCTCTGACATCCAGTTTGACTTTCAAGTACTACACAGTGGAAAAAACCATGAATAATATTTTTCAGCTTGACACTACACCATCTAGTCCAAAGTGAAAGAAAATCCATTTCAGTTTGCCTCTGCCTGCTGATTGGCATGAACTCAGCTGTCCTTCAAAGGTTTTGCCTCTCCCCAAAGCAGTATGGTCATTGTCATGAACCAAAAGAGGAGAAAACAAGTTGGAATTCTCAAATTCCTCTGAAGGATTTTGGGGGAGGGGTTATGGGAGGAATATTTAAAGGATGGACTTAATTTACACTGAAAAGTTACTTTAAATCTGTTTCATTTTCACATATGAAAGGTAACATCAGAGAAGTGTGCTGACAACTTCTAGTGAACAAAACACCTTCCATCTTGAGATAAGTGCTACCAGAAGATAGAAAATGAGGCAAGAGGTTTACTTTATAAGAATTGGAAACCCATGCTGTATACTTTCTACTACCGCCAAACATGAAGCCACATGTTAAATGCTAAGGGGACTCATGGCTTTCTTTGTATTGTTGCGGGTGGGAGTGTGAAATACAAGGATTGACCCCAGGGCACTCTACCAGTGAGATATATCTCCAGCCCTTTTTATTTTAGTGGGAGACAGAGTCTTGCTAAATTGTCCAGGCTGGCCTTGAACTTGCAATTCTCCTGCCCCAGACTGTGCAGTAGTTGGAATTAGACTTGCATCACTGCTTCTAGGTACCCCTGGCTTCTTTATCACATTTGTGTATTTGTACTTGTCCTTATTTCTTAGCTGGATCATTTAAATGCCTCGAGTTGATTTTAGAAGTCAAAGGCAACAGCTAGGTGCCATGGTACATGCCTGTAATCCCAGCCATCCAGGAGGTTGAGATTGAAAGATTGCAAATTCAAGATCAGCCTGGGCAACTTAGCAGGAGATATGTCTCAAAATAAAAACTAAAAAGGGCTGTGGCTCAGTGGTAGAGCACCCATAGATTCAATTCCCAGTGCCACAAAATAGAATAAAAAGAAGTCAAAGGAAACAGAAACTAAATGGTCTACACAGTCCAAAATATTTGCTATCTGGCCCTATGTAGAAAAAAAGAAGGAAAATACTTTCCAAAATTTGGTCTAGGATAGAGTATCATCTGACAATGGAAATACAGGATCCACAAATTTCTTTTTTCTTTCTTTCTTTTTTTTTTTGACCTTTCATACAAGTTTTTGGTAATTTTTTTTCCCTTAATAATATTAGGTAAAAAGCAGGAGAGTAAAATCAGAAGTAATTTAAATAGCATGCAAATATGACTGAAATTTTTGTGCATTGAAGACACATGACACAATGAAATCAGCTTGACAGAATTATAGATTCATAGAATCTCCTTCAGAATTTGTTATACATATTGAAAGCAGAGAAATATCAAGTTATTTGTTAGAAGAAAGACCATGACCTATTTATATCCTCAGATTACAGATTATTTCCCTTTAACTAAAAATGGGGGGAAAAATCAACCCAGATTTTGGTATTCAGCTTACCCCGTATCTTGAAATTTTTCTGTTTGATATATGTGGCAAGCATTAGTTGATCACACTTCCAAGAAACAGTATCTTGTGATTTTTACCTTCAAAACCTGATATACAATAACAGAGTAAATTAATTTATACAACTGATTTATGTTTGAAAACAGTATTGGAGCCAGAATTTTTAAATATCAGTCTAGACCACTCTAGTCCTTGTTCTTTTCTTCAGAATTTTCATCTTCTATAGCCACTAAATATATCTAGTGTGAATTACAGACATCTGGGAGATTTTATAGACTCCCTAGTGCCAAATGCAAAGCAAGCGTAGGCAAAATGCCATATTTTGTTTTGTTTTGTTCTTTGTGCTGGGAATTGAACCCAGGACCTTATACGAGATAAGCATGCATTCTACCGCTGATCTACAGCCTAGGCCCAAAGTGCCATCTTAAGCCCAATTCAAAGAAAATTGGGGCCAAGTTTTATCTAGATTATACTCCGAGCTGAGTTTCAATCAGTACTCATACTTTGTTAAAACCTCAGGATATTTTAACAGGAAACTAGCATTAGCTCTGAGCTATTTAGATAATCCACAAGGCTATCCTGCTCATCTCAGTCTCTCCCTTGAAAACCCACAGGAACAGCAGCCACCAAAGGGTTAACTGGCATAGAGACCCAATACCCACTCAAGTGTCCCTGGTCATTGGCTTATGCCCACACCACATTTGTTTGCTAAACATTTTACATTTACTCTTGATTTCACATTTTTCACATTGCTAAATTGCTCCTAGTTCCTTTGCATTTAAGTTATTCCCTCAACCACATCACAAAATCAATGCAAATCTCTTTTAAAACAGCAGGACCAGAAGGCTAGAAATACAGCTCAATGCTGGAGCATTTGCTTAGCAAAAACAGCAGGACCCCTGCTTTTCCCTTCCTTTTCTTTTCCCCAGTGGTCGCCCCTCTCAGTTGCTTTTTAATTTTACAGTCTATGGGTCTTATTTGCCTCCTTACTTTCACTGAAGATGGAATATGTGGTATATTTTCATTTTTCTTGAAGATTTTGTAACATTTTCCAGAAGAAAATAAAAGAGGCTTACACACAGAGATTTATTCATACTGGAAATCCCTGGGTCTGTGTTTTTTAGTTGTTATTTTGTTTTCTGATCATGTCATTCTTTCCCATGCCCATTTAGGATTAAGCCTTGCAGAAACACAAAAAAGACCGACTCCAATCATAGCAATTGTAGGAAAACACAATGAAGGATCCATTTGGGAGGGGTGATATTTTCAGTATCTCTCGAGGTACAAAAGTGCTGTAGTTTGAATGTGTGTCCCCTCCAGAGCTCATGCTGAAATTCAGTTACCGTTGTAACCCTGTTAAGGGGTGAGACCTTTAAGAGATGATTGACTCTGCCTTCACAGGTGAGATTGATGCTGGCACAAAAGGCAGGATTTGGTCCTCTCGTTCACTTTGCCCTTCTACTACATGATGCCTTCCACCATGTCATGACACACCAAGAAGACCCTCGCCAAAAGCCAGCACCTTAATGTGACACTTCCCAGCCTCCAGAACTGTGAGCCAATAAATTTCTATTCATTGTAAGTTACCTAGGCTTTGCTACTATGTTCAAGCAGCACAAAATGGATTTTAAAAATAACTGAATAGTTCTCTACACTAGCAATCCAATTATCTGGGCCAACTTCCAACCATTTCTCACCTGATAATAACCATTTTCCTTTCAGCTCAGCTTTGCAAGTCTAATTTTACAGAATTTTAGATCATTACGAATAAAAGTGATGCTGAAATTCATATGCTCAAAGAAGTGTCAGCTACTGATATTTTTTAAGAGAAATATCCTGTGCTTATTCTAAATTACTCAGGATATTTTTAAAATTTGGACATAATCATAACTATCAAGCTAAAAATGACAGTCACTGAACATTTCCACTCAGAGTACTTCAAGAAAGTTAAATAAGATGGAAAAGTATTGTTTGTCTGTAAATTTAGGGCACTAAGGAGAGGAAAGCCTACTGGCTAGATTACTTTTACTCATTATTTAATTTCTGACCCTTCCTGAAATATTTTTCCCAACTTCTATGAAACTGTAAAAGCTGTCTGTTGGCTGTTGATTAGTAAGAAAATTCAGGTCTCTGATCTTTAGCATATTCATAGCAGTAAACTTTGCCAAATGCCTTATAAGACTTCAAAACTTCCCTGTGATGAAGTAGAATAAAAATAAGCTTTTGTAGCTAATAGCCCATTATTTAAATTCTAGTTCCACCACTTTCTGGGTCTCAGGTGCCCATTCATAGAATAAAGAAAACTATACCCAAATCATACAATTGGTGTGAACATTGAATAACTCCATGTGCATAAAGAACTAATAAATAAGGAACTAATAAATGTCAGTGATCCTCCTTTGGGCTTCCTGCTCTTCTTCCTCTTCCCCATTTTATCTTTGTATTGCCTGGACTTCCCTGGGCTTTTAGATTTTCAAAAAGTAGAAAATTTTTGTTAGGGGCAGATAATTCTTTGTTCGGTAGAATATATGCCAGCTTCTAGTGATTAGGAATGGAATGTCTGAGTTTTGGCTCCTAAATATTATTTGACTCACTGATAACATGCCCCACTTATGGCATTTATCACATTATTCATGGTTGTTTTTCGAATATATCATTCCTGTCTTGATTTTCAAAATATTCAAAGGCAAAGACCCTATATTTTCTTCAAATCTATGTTACCAATTGTATTTGTTATCTACTATTACATAACAAATCAGTCCAAAATTTATAAGTTCAAAACAACGAATAGTTACCTTCTAAGAGCTTCTCCAGGGGCAGCTTAGCTGCATGGTTCTGGCTCAGATCCTATAGTGAGATAGTAGTTGAGCTGTTTGCTGGTGCTACAGCCATCACTTTTCACATCTTTGGCTGTGTCATTCGGTATTCAACAGACTATCTCCCCATCTCCCTTCTCTCTGTTTCTGCATTTAGATTCTATATGAGATAGAAATTCCAGAATCAATTTTCTTTTGGAAAAAAAATCCCTCCAATCATTCCTAAAAGACAATCTGTATCCCTTTCAAGAAATTTACTATAGTTAAATAAGACTTATAAGACTTCAAAACTGCCATATGATGCAGTAGTTAAATTAAAATCTGGTTAAAGCTAGTGACAGTAGCTGACATGGAATCAGAGGACATAGTGTATAAAAAATTGTGTAACTTTAAACACAAGAATTATATTCAACTAAGCTACACACACACACACACACACACACACACACACACTATGCAGGGACAGAGAGCTAAGGGATCTAAGATCTCCACCTCACATTGACCTCAGAGCTTACCCCTAATTACTGGAATGGCAGGTGCTAATTTTTTTTTTAGTTCCCGCCTTTATTTCTTTCTTTATTTATTTTAGTTTCCCACATCATCTTTCTTTTCCTTGTTTCCTCTCTAGCTCCCACATATGCAAGAAAATACATAACCCTTGACCTCCTGGCAGGTGCCACTTTTAAAGGTTGCTACTCTGTTTTTTGGTTTTCTTTGCCAAGTCAAATTTGTGTAAGTCCACTACATTTATAATTTAATAATGACATGTTGAAATATAAAAAAAGTTTTCTGACTTATCTGTAATCACCAAATTTTTAGCTCTGTAGGATTTGATTTCTCATCGTATGATTTGTCTGCCCAGTATTTCATTTGTTCTGCTTGTTGATTGATGGTAACCCGGAGGGCCTCAGAATTTTAGTGTCAGAGAGATCACTTAGCAGCCAAAGAGATTTACAGAATATAATGAAATATAGGTATGTTGTAGTCTAATTACCCAAATAATATGTGAGCACAAAATTATGTTTTGCTATTTTAAGTTGATACTCATTAAGACCATTTAATTAAATTGATATAGCACAAAAGACAATAGATTATCATAATCACAGGTATACAAACTTAACTGGGTGCAGTACTGTGCAGTAGTAGTCCCAGATAGTCTACAAATCCAAGTGTGCACACCCATGAGTGAGCGCACACACACACACACACAGAGGCTTTTGAATCAAATCTTTCCTTTAATATTAGTTTGTTGTATGTTCATTTGTCTCGTTGTCAGCTAGTCCCCTTTGCCAATTAATCAACAGCACCTGTCAAAAGTGCAAAAAACATATTTTAAAGTATTGTATAAAAACAAGTTTTGGAAAAAGTTACTTGATTTATTTTTCTTCCTGGCTGGAATACTGTTCCATTTTACCAGCACCTCTTGCTCAGAGGAAATCAATGTTCCTTGCAGCCAAGTGGACAATTCCTATCTATCCCAAGTGCTCAACAGAACGCTGAAGGTCATAAAATCCAAAATGTCTTTGTTTTATTTTCCTCATTAAGAAATAATACTCCCATTTGGAAATCTAGAATATTTATCTTCTATGGAGAGTGTTTCCCCAGTGATTCCATAATCTTTGTGGTCTGAGTGACATCATTACTACCAGCTGTGTTTAACCTTTGGTTCTGATGTCAGTACAGATGCAAACACCTTAGTTAAAGTTTAAAGGAACTTCAAATAAACTGTTTTCTCTGACCAACATATTGCTAGAAAATAAACACCATGAGTGTGGGGTTCTCTGTATGTTTTCCTAGAGTAGTGAGGTACATAGTAGATACTCAATAAATATCTGTTGCATGGTTTTATGGTTGAAACCATTATTAATATGCCATAAGCTTCTGTCACGTATTTTATTTTTATTCCTCTATGCATTTTCTAGGATTTCATAACAAGTTACTACAAACTTTGTTCCTTAAAACAATATACATATATTCTCTCACATTTCTGTAGGTCAGAGGCCTGAAATCAAGGTGTCAGCCAGGTACCACTCCCTCCAAAAGCTGTAGGGGAGAATTGCTACTTGTCTCTTTCAGTTTTTAGTGGCTCCTGTGTCCCACAGCTTGTGGAAACTTAACTTCCAATCTCTGCCTGCATCTTCTCATATCTTTCCCTCTGTATCTCTTTCTTCTCTTCTTCTTCTTAGAAGGACATCTGTCATCAGATTTAGGGTCCACATGGTTCATCCAGGATGTCTGAATCTTGAGATCCTTCACTTAATTTTATTTTAAAAAAGACTCTTTTTGCAAGTAAAATCATCTTCACTAGTACCCAGAGTTGGAACTTGAACATATATTTTTGGTGGCAACAATTTAACCTCTTAAACCTCCACTCTCCAATTTTGAGATTCTGTTCATTTCAACACACATTTGTGTGTCTATTACTATCAAGCACCAAGTGGTAAGGGTGCAAACATCAGTAAAATATAGCCATAGGCCTTCCTTATCCAGATGATAATTTATCAAAGGTCTTTATCCCAAATCCCTCAGTCATAAATTAAAACACATTCTAAACTCATATAAAAAATCTCTTCATGTTAATTTTCCATAAATTCTAATGAACATTCTTCATTGATGTTAATTTTTCAATTGCTTTACCATGTGTCATTCAAATGTTATTAGTTCACATTCACTCCTTTCAAAAAATGTTCTGATGTGAAACATTTTTAATTAGTTTCAACATATTTTCTTTCACTAGAAATCAGAGTTGTGTGGGAGCATTAAATTCAGTGAAAGACAATGGAACATCATTCAGCATTAATAGAGAATAAAAGCATGGCATTTGCAGGTAAATGGATGGAGTTGGAGAATATAATGCTAAATGAATATAAAGCCAATCCCCCCAAAATAAAAATCGAATGTTTTCTTTGATATGAGGATGCTGACTCATAATGGTGATGCCTCGGCTGGGGGCAAGGGCATGGGAGGAATGGAGGAACTTTAGATAGGGCAAAGGGGAGGGAGGGAAAGGATGGGGCAAGGGGATAGGAATGATGGTGGAATGAGTTAGACATCATTACCCGAAGTACATGTATAAGACACCAATGGTGTGAAAATACTTTGTGTACAACCAGTGTCTTGAAAAATTGTGCTCTATATGTGTAATATGAATTGCCTTCTGCCATGATGTATAACAAATGAGAATAAACTTTAAAAATTCAGTGAGAGATCATTTATCCACATGCCATTTAATTACTAAAGTAATATTAATATCCCTGTGGCTGAGTTAACACTATTTTGCCTTAGGCTGGTTTCCCCAAAAAGGAGAGTCTGAAAAAATATAGGTAGTTTATTTTGAAAATAATCTCGGGGAGTCTGAGTTGGGATCAGAGGAGGGCATCAGCCCAAGAAGGAAAAACAAACCAGGAACATGCTCTCAGTGAGCTCCCACTCACAATAACTCACATTTGAACACATAATACGTTCTGAAGGGTCATGGAAACCATATTCCTGGGACAAAAAAGGAAAGCATTTACTCACCAATTGGGCTTTCATCTTCTATTAGTTGAAAGTTCACTCTTCCACACTCATGTGTAAATGCTGAGTGGTTCCTGAGGGTAATTTCCATAAAAGGGACATGGCTGGTCTGAGTGAGCTATATCTCCTCAAAACTGGCCAAAGAATGTCCTGAACTAGTCACTGTAGCAGCAGATAGAATAAGAGTTGGTGGTGTAAAGCAGATGAGGCCAGATACCCAAGGAATTAGCAGGAAGCAGGTTTATCGGCTGCAACCAATTCAGAACATAGTTCATGCCTAACCTTTCCTCCTCTGAACAAAGAATCTAGAAATTCTTTGAAGTTTAAACCCAGTGGGAGGAAGGGTGAAGGTGTACATTTTTGCAGGAGTCTACATAAAAGTATTTTGGTTTTTTCTCTTTTTTTTGAGTTCACAGAGTGTTTTTATCTCATTTTTTAAGATTAGTCAGAAGTTTTGCACGTTTTATCACAAAAGCAGAAGTAGCATCATGAAATTCATGGCCAAATTTAGTTTTTGCAAGAGAGAGCAAAGGGAAATAGGAAGTCTATTTGAGTTCTTTTGCAGAATTATGCTGATATTCTGTTAATAAGAACAATTATGGTGAGGGTTTCTGGAGAAGCTTAATTAAGATTCTTTGATGGAGGAGGGGGCACCACTAAAGTGGGGTCAAAAAGGATTTGCAGATGAGCACAATAGGTATCCAATATGCTTTTACCTATCCATTAGGTCTCTGTTCTTTCCCACTAACAAATGGTCATCCTTAGCGTATGAGATTTTTCAGACTTGGGAGTAGGATAACATCTTGAATCAGATCATTGGACTTGAACCTCAAGAATCCGGACTTCTGGCCTTGAGGAAGTCACCCTCTGGGTGTTGCAACTTTCTAATCTGTATAAAAGAATGATGGTAACCACACTTACCTCGCGAGTTTACTACAAAAATGAAATGAGAAAATATACCTCAAGGTTCTTAGTTCTGGGGATGGATGTTCCAACACCATTTCTCTGACACCAGTTGGATGTACAAAAAATTGAATCCATTTCTGACATAACTACTTGAAGTTAGCACAGACACCACAGTTTAAGGGCTCAGTGCCCTCCCCAACACACACATACACACAAACTCTCCCCCCAGGTGCCAGCTGCATGTCCCGAAAGTCCCCAAGCCACTGGCATTTCTGCTTAGAAGGCTGTAAATTTGAGGGCTTCCCATAACCCCTCAATATTTGGCTAGAATGACTCATAGAACTCGGGAAAACATTATTTCTGTTTTAGTTAGCTTTTTGTCACTGTGACCAAAATATTTGATAAAACAATTTAGAAGAGGTAAAGTTCATATGAGATTCACAGTTTCAGAGGCTCACTCCATGGTTGACTGAATCAATTGCTCTGGGCCCAAGATAAGGCAGAACATCATGGCAGAAGGGCATGTTGTCCAGGAAACAGAAAGCAAGAGAGGGAAAGGGACTAAAGGGAAAATGAGTCCTTCAAGAGGATGCCTCCCAGTGACCCACCTCCTCCAGCCCTGCCCAACTTGCCTGAAGTCACTACCCCATCAGTTCATTTAGACTAGGAAAAACTGATTAAGTTATAGCTCCCACAATCTAATCATTTCCCCTCTGAATATTCCCCTAGGAACAGGAACTTTTGAGGGACACTTTGTATCCAAACCAAACAACTGACCATTACCATTTTCTCATAAGGAATACCAATAAACAGGCAGGCAAGGAAACACAGAAAAACTTCTGTCCCCCTAGAGTTATATTCTGCTACTCCACCAAGTACATCAATATGTTCACCAACTAGGAAGTTCCTGACCTTCGACACTGAGAATTTTTATCAAAGTTTCATTATATACACATGATTGATGAAAGCATTAGCCACACAATTGAACTCAATCTCTTTCCACCTCACGACTCTCAGAAAGAAGGTCTGAAAGTTCCAGATCTCTATTCCCATAGTTGGTTCCTCAGGTCACCAGCCTTCATCCTGAAGTTATATAGGGTCTCTGCCTTAAGCACCTCATTAGCATAAAGTTAGGTATGGTGAAAAATGTCTCTTTATGAATAACAAAAGACAACTTCTATCATGAAGGGAATTCCATGCATTTCTGAAACTCTGTTCTAGAAACTAGGGACAAAGACCAAATATGTATTTTTTATTATACTATGACATGATACAAATGCTGGCCATTTTCCTTTTTTTTTCTTTTTTTCATCTTTTGAGACAGTCTCACTGTGTCACACAGGCTGGTCTAGAACTCTTGGACTCAACCTCTAGTGTATACAATTATTATTCTCATCTTGTGGAAGATCTTCCATGTATTGCCATCATGATTAACATCCCCATAACAACAATGCCTCTGTTAACTTAATTTAAAAAAAAATCATAACTTTTGACATTCCTAGTGAAAGTGTTGGAAATAATTAAATAGTTATGTTGTTGAGCATAATTTCCTTTGACAAAATGTATGATACATTTATATTCTACGAATATTTAAAATGAAAAATACAAGCAATCATTCCTTGAGTGTGTCTTCAATTGAAACATTGTACTAAGTAGGGTGGAATTACTTGGAAGTTCAGTTAACAGTTCTGGTTCTCAAGGAACTGAAATTCTAGGCGTACACATCAATGTTTATAGCAGCACAATTCCCAATGGCCAAGCTATGGAACCAATGTAAGTGCCCTTTAACGGATGAATGGATAAAGAAATTGTGGTATATGGGTTGGGGTTGTGGTCAGTGGTAGAGTGCTTGAGTGCTCGCCTAACACATGTGAGGCCTTGGGTTCAATCTTCAACAGCATATAAAAATAAATAAATAAAATAAAGTCATTGTGTTCATCTACAACTAAAGAAAAATATTTTTTTTAAAAAAAAGTGTGGTATATATACACAATGGAATATTACTCAGCCATAAGAAGAATGTAATTATATCATTTGCTGGTAAATGGATGAAACTGGAGACTATAATGCTAAGTGAAATAAGCCAGATAGAGAAAATCAAAGGTCAAATGTTCTCTCTGATATGTGAAAGCTAGTCTAAAATAAGGGAGAGAGAAAGAGAGAAGTGGGGATGGGGTGAGAATTCCATTAAAAGAAAATGAAGATCAGGGGATTGAGGGGGAAGAAAAAGGGTCAGAATAAAGGGAAAACAATGGTATGAATCTGACCTAACTTTCTTATGTACACATATGAATATAAATAAATCTCACTATTTTATTTATTCACAAGACACTAATTTAAAATAAAACAAATATAAGTAAATATCATAAAGGTCAGGTTAGTAGAGGAAAGGGAATGGGGAGGGAAGTCAGGGAGGTGAGTATTAAGCAAGAGTAAGGGACTGAATTGGAGTAAATTGTATTTCATGCATTTATAACTATGTCAAAATGAATACTAATGTATATAATTAATATGAACCAACTGAAAAATCTGTTAGAATTTAAATGATTTCTGCTTTTTCTGAGAGAAAAAGCTTTAGTATGAATGTGAATCTGCTTTTATTAGCTTTATATCCACTATGGTAAACTTAAGAGAACTTTATATGATTTTCCAATTACTTATTAGAAAATAGTTGATTTAAATAAAGATGAAGAAGATAAAAGATGAAGATGTTTATAACTTGATTTAGATAAAAGATATATATCATAGTTCCTTAAGATGAAGATTTTTAAACTTTGGTGTGGACTCTTCTTCAAAGTTTACAGTTTTAATTATGCAGAAGCAAAGAGGTCAGTGAGGATTATTTAAAAAAAAAAATCTAGGCAGAGACAAGTAACATTAAGAGGACACTGACCAGAATGAAAGGTAAGTGGTCAAGAGAGCAAAGAAAGCAATACTTACTGCAAGGCATTTCTTGAGCAAACTTGTAAATGAATTCTGCAAGCAATAAACGCAGGGAATGATGATTCCAGGATTGGGAGGTCAAGAAGATTTTTACAGGGAAGTTTCAATGTCACGGTTGGTAGAACTCACACCTTTGTTGGGAAGACCAAAGAACCTTTAAAGCAATGAAAGTGCAGGAGCAAGATCCTGAAGAGAAGAAAGCCAAGATGTGGTCCTAGAACAATTAGTTCTCCCTAATGTATATTTCAGGATTGAACTGAGCAACACAAATCTAACAACAGCACTTCTAAGTTTATAAAGGGTCTCATGTTTTCTCACAGTCTTTACAGTATATGTAGGCCACATAGATCTCTTGGGAAATTTATTGAATCCAAAGAGAGAAAGATATTGAGGCCGCCATACTAATGGAGTGTGTGAAGTCAATAAATTCAGGTGAATGCATTTATATTATCAACACCTGAAGAAACAGATAAAACGAAGAGAAGAAACATACAAATTGTCTACATTCTTAAAACCACAGAAGCAAATTGATGCAATAACACAGTAAAAATGTAACACAATGGGGCAGGGAGTCCCACAGAACCTGAACACACACCTGCTTGAGGTTCTTTGGTGGTGCCTGCTTTCCCCCAAGTGCTAATGGAAAAAAAAAAAAGTAGAAGTATAGTAAACCTCATTAGAGGGGAAGCTAGCAGTGAGTGGTCTCTAGCCCCACCATGGGACTTAGGTTGTCCATAATGAGAAAACACTCTTATTTAGAAAAAGGTTAACTCTAACTTATTCAAAAGTTTCCAGTCCCAACTGCTCTTTCTCTCCCTGATCTTGGTCAAGTCAGTCTGTTATGGTTTGAATCTGAAATGTCCCCTGAAAATCTCATACTTTGAAAAAAAATCCCCAGGAAAGCAAGCTTTAGAGGTGGGGCTTTTATGCAATAATTAAATTGTAGGCTCTATAACCTCGTCATTTGATGGATTAGTAATTTGAGTGGACTACTAAGTGGTAACTGTAGGAATGTGGGCATGGCTGAAGAAAGCAGTTCTCTAGAGGCATGCCTTTGGGGACTATACCTTGACTCTACTCACCACTGGACACTTCCTGGCTACCATGAGCTTATCAGCTTTCCTTCATGACTCTGTTCTACCATACTGCTCTGCTTCATCTCAGGACTGGAGCAATGGACTCAGCCAACTATGGACTTAACACCTCTGAAACAGTGAGCCCCAAATAAGTTTTTCCTCCTCCAAGTTGTTCTTGTCAGGTATTTTGGTCACAATGACCAAAAACTGACTATCATGCACATGTCTATAACAAATCGAGTGGTAGTATATCTACATGGCTTGTCTAGTCTTCCATTGGCATTGCTGTCTGAAGGAACCTTGACCTGGGAAATGGCAGGATTAGTCTCCTCTCCTGATAATGCTGGCTCAGGGTCATAGTGCCCAGTCAATATTAATGGCTATCATTTTCTTCAATCATCAGAACCCCAAGAGATTAGAAGAATAAACTTTATTATTCTTACTGACAGATAAAAAATGGAGCTTCAGAAAGATTAAACAAGTTTAACACTGCTAACTCTTATAAAAATTAAAGCACATAGGTGCTCTGAGTACAAGAAGCAATGCTACAGACTTTTTATAAATTATAATTTCTCTTTCCATAAATAGTTCCCTTGATATACTTGCTGAGTCCATTTTCTGTATTTAGTATGTTTAGAACTTAAACAAAGTGACCCAAATCATCTCTCAAAAAGCCTACCATATTTTTTCAGTCCCTCAAGTAATATTTCACTTTGTTTTGCTTGATCAATAGTTCATTTCTTATTTCTAATGGAATAAAGCAACTCTTCCCAAACAAGGGGAAGTCTTCAATCAACAATAATATTTTTTATGGGTAAAGATTCCATAGAGGGATCTAGAGTATGAAATAGCTGTGGGAAGGATCAAATTTTATAACATTTTGGGAATCAGTGAGGGAAAAAAATAAAGCCATTACACAAGGTTTATTGCCATAAATCGTAAACATATTCTTCTGTAGTTGTGCTCCATTCTAATGGAGGCAGCTCTGGCACAGAAGAGTTAGTAACAAAAGGAAGACTTGTACTTGAGTCTGGTCTCTGCTGCTTCTTAGTCATGTATTGATGGATGGGATGGTGGACTTGATTTCATCCTTAGTAAAAGGAGGATAGTAATAACTCTTTGGCATATATAGAAAATATAACATGACAATCTCCATCAAGTTACCATCTATTATGGTTTAGATATGAGGTATACCCCAAAAGCTCATGTGTGAGATAATACAAGAACATTCAGAGGTGAAATGATTAGATTATTAGATTTGTGACCTAATCAGTGGATTAATCCATTGAGGGTTAACTGGGAAGTAACTACAGGTAGGTTGGGTATGGCTCAGGAGACAGGTTACTGAGGACATGTCTTTGGGGTTTACAGAGCTCTTTCTCTGCTTCCTGGTTGTCATGTCCTGGGATATTTCCCTCTTCCATGCTCTTCCACCATGATGTTCTGCCTCACCTGGGGCCCAGAGAAATAGATTTGACTATCTTTGGACTGAGACCTATGAAATCATGAGCCAAAATAAACTTTTTCCTCCTCTGCTTTGTCATTGTCAGCTTTTTTGGCCACAACAATGAAAATCTGACTAAAACACTATCCCCTGACAATCATCATCATCATGACCAACAACATCTCATAATGAGAAACAGAGTGCTTAGTAAGAAAAAAGATTTTTAAAAAAGATTAAGTCTTAACAATAATACACTAATATCCTAAATATTTGAGCCTCTTTAATAATTTCCTTCAAACTTCCATATTATTTTTTTGAACTTTTCTCATAAAGTAGAAATGAATTATCTAATGCTTGTTGAACTTTACATTAGTGATATTCATTTTACAAGGGTTTATAGAAAATATATATAATTCATATAAATATTCACAAAAAAATAAATGATAACATAAACTTTATGTAGTTATATAATCTTTTATGCTTCCACATGATGAAGAAATGGATTCCCCTGGTTGACAGGAAATAGAACCATAGAACCAACAAACTATAAATAGGAGGATGGAAAACAGATTTGTAGAAATTACTTTTGGTGATGAATAATACATTTCTGATAATTCTAACCCCAGAGTATGTATCATCCCTAGCAAGTTACATCATCACTGTGGACATTTCGTTTAGAATAATATAAATGCCTAAAAAGCATTAGGAACTTGGAATCCAATCATTTGGTATTTGCTGTAATTTAGATGGCATGTGTGACTCGTGATTTGAAGAATTAAAAAGAACAAAACCTAGCCAATAAGTCTGTAGTGAAAGAGAAAGAATTTGTCTCAACTCTATTCTAAAAAGTCTGTTCTTGAACAGGAATGTAAACAAGAAGGAAGAAATTCATGGAAGATATTCATTTGTATCTGTGGCACTCAGCTGTCTAATTTGTTTCAGACCTTTGGTCAAAACAACAAACAAACAACAACAAACAAACAAAAATAACCAAGCAATCTTTGGTTGGAAACGGTAGAATACCATTTCTGGAGCCCAAAAGAAGTAACAATTGACCTCTTTGACCTTACATTGGAGCCACATGATTGGATCTGACCTATGGAAGTTGGACTATCTCTTTTTGCCTTCTGTGACAATCACAGAAGCTACATACTGGAGAACACAGTGTGAAAGAAGCATAGACACCCGCAATCACTGCTAGAAGCAGACACTCCCAGGGGCCAAATAATCTGAAAACTCTGTACTGGATTTTGCTTGAATGAGAAATAAATTTTTAGTTTGTTAAATTGTCAATAGTTGAAAATAACTTACTACTGCAGTTAGTGTAATTTAATGTAACTCAGTGTTGGAAAACTGGTTTGAATGTAACCTGATTTTATAAATAAAGTTTTACTATAATACCACCATGACTGTTTATGTGTTATTTTGAACTTTAATAGCAGAGTGGAGTAATTGCAACAGATATTTTATGGCCCTCAAAGCTTATATTTATTTATAATAAAGTCTTTTAGGGAATGGTTTGCTGATCCTTGCTCAACCTAATATATATATATATATATATATATATATATATATAAAATATACACATACATATATATATGTTATATACATATATATGTATATATAAATATATAATGTATATATATAAATATATATTATATTTGTATATAAATATAAAAGATTTAATATTTTTATTTAAAAATAAAAATAATTATTGTAAAAATAAGTTGTTTAAACTTTATGAAGCATGGAAATATTCAATTCAATCAAATTTATTTGCCAGATACATTTGTTATCATTAGACCATGAGCTCATCTAACGTTTTATAAAGTGAATATACAAACTGAGTTATTTGCATTTAGATTAACTCAGGTTACAAATAATTTAGAAAAAGAATAAATAATAGTCTTGAGATCTTATGCACTGATTCATAATAAAGAGATTATTTTGTAAACAAAGACAATTTTGTGATCACCTAATTGCATATTAATACTACAGAAATAATTCAGAGGGCTTAGGCTCAAAATCTAGCCACTCTAGTTGCACTGAAGAAAGGTTCACTTTGCTTGATATTGTTTCTTGTTACCTTTGAAATCTATTGCAACCATTTAATTATCTTCAGTAATTTCTGTTCTGCCTAATTATTCTCCAAAGGCAAACTAGAAAATACAGATATGAAAACAAAGCTCATGATTTTAGTGAAGACAGGTTGGTGGTGGGCAGTGAGATGACTGAGAAGTAAAGAGGTAATTTATGTTCATAGTCTATATGCAGAACATGTTCTATGATTATAAACATTCACACATTGGCACCTTTGGTTATAAGAATTATAATAGCTTTATAGCATACAGAAACAGTAATTAAAGTTCTTGGTATTTCAGTTTCTGCAGATGTCTTAGTCCTGATTTTAAAAGAATCTAAAAATAGTTTCTAATTTGAAATCATCGAATATACTTTATACTTAATATGAAAAGACCACTGAATAGCACAGTTAGTTGCCAGGATTTCAAAACTCAGGCCCAATACCACTTGGTTAATAAGGGCTTCTCTATTTACTTATTGATTCTCTATTCCTTAATTAAATGCAAATGAGCCTCATATGGGTTTTTCTAAATGTCCAGATTATTTGTATAATGGCAAAAGAGAAACACAGAATAAATGAAAACCTGCTTCCCCTACTACTTCTAGAATTCTCTTTTTGTAGGAAGCATGTCCTTTAGTATAGAGTAGTGGCAGTTTTTTTCCCTTATGACAAATGAAAATGAATATATACATATTTCTTCCATAACATATTTTTTATTCAGAGGTTAAACACATATCTAGAAAAGCAAAATGATATTGTTCAGTAAAATGCAAATGTTGAAAGAGAATATATAGTATACATCTTAGTGCAAAACCTTTCAAGGTTTGTCAGATCTGTTCTGCAACCTCATTACACATTTAGACATTTAAGGGTTTCTGCTTTAAGCATTCTCACATTTTTCAAATGTTTTCAGCACCTTAGCAGGAGACTCGGGGAATGCTGAGCCTGCTAAGGAAGAATTCAGGATAGGCTAATGTTGGAGCTAGATGACGTCCTGGGCTCCAGAGAGCCTTGGAAAACATGGTAGCTTAGTCAGCTTACCAAACCTGAGAGAACGTGACAATAAATTGGAGAGAAGACATTCTTGCAGGCTTCAAAAGAAAGTCATTTCTTCAAAATAATAAATAAGGCAAAGTTCACCTTGCCAGATTAACCCCTTATCTTGAGTCAAT
Organism: Urocitellus parryii; assembly: GCF_045843805.1. Classification (NCBI taxonomy): domain Eukaryota; kingdom Metazoa; phylum Chordata; class Mammalia; order Rodentia; family Sciuridae; genus Urocitellus; species Urocitellus parryii. Next base: position 164,616,873 of record NC_135536.1, on the reverse strand, counting down.
AAAGACTAAGACCATGAGTTCTGCCAAAGGCAAACATAAGTGAGGAAATCAATTTTATTCAGTCTATTGCAATAAGAAAACACCCCACAGTGTCTTTGAAAGCATTATTTGCCTTAGACTTTCTTTTTTTGGGGGGCGGGGGCAGGCACTAGGGATTGAACTCAAGGGCACTCGACCACTGAGCTACATCCCCAGTCCTATTTTGCATTTTATTTAGAGACAGGGTCTCACTGAGTTACTTAGCGCCTCACTTTTGCTGCAGATGGCTTTGGACTCACCATCCTCCTGCCTCAGCCTCCCGAGCCCCTGAGATTGCAGGCATGTGCCACTGCACCCATCTTACCTTAGACTTTTGTAAGAAGGAGTGGATGAGATCTATATGGGGTAATTTACAGTCAGAGTTTTTTTCCCTCAGTGCTAAGGATGGAACCCAGGGCTTTCTGAATGTGAGGCAAGTTCTCTATCACAGAGCTACATTTACTTTGAGATAGAGTCTCACTAAATTTCCCAGAGTGACATTGAACTGGCCATCTCCTACCTCAGACTCCCCAGCCTCACCAGTAGCTGGGATTATAGTTGTGTGCCACTGCAGCCAGGTCAATGAGATGATTTTGTGATTTCACAATCAGAAGAAGTCTCTATCAGTCAGCTGAACAGGAAATCTATCTAGCTAGATTCAAGAGAATCGTTCCAATCTCAGATAATCATTCATGAGAATAGGAGGCCAAGGATCTGTCTTTGACCTTTCAGCAGTTTCAAGCAAGAGGAGACGAGTCTAGGTCTGGTCTTCTCACTGGTAAATGCACTTGTCTTCCATAAGGAAGGAGCCACACAAAGAATGGTCAGTCCATCTTATTGAAATCTTGTGAGGTAAGAGGGGATTCTTATCTGTAAATTGTTTCCTGAAATAAAACATTTGGTGTATTTTGTTTTATTTAGTCTGTACTGAGGATTGAACTTAGAGGTGTTTTACCACTGAGTCACACCCCTAGCCCTTTTTATTTTTTATTTTGAGACAAAATCTTGCTAAATCGCTGAGTCTGGTCTTGAACATATGATCCTCCTGCCTCAATCTCCCAAGTCTCTGTGATTACAGGTGAGCACCCCCATACCCAGCTGAAGGATTTTTTAATTGAGGTGTTTTCTAGGAGCACAGAGTTCAGATAAAATGAAATAGTGTGAACTCTTCCACTCATCTGCTCACCCACCCATACCCAATTGCTCACCTTCCCTGAGAACAAATCCAATTCCCATTCATCACATTCTGCCTCATCTAACTAAATGCCAATAAACTATCAGAGTTACCAAAACTCAATACTGAAGAAACCAGACACCCAATGCTCATCAATAATTTTCAGGCCAAGGTAGGCTCCTAAAAATCTACACATAAATCAAATGCTTATAAAATAGGTTGGCAGTCATATAGAATGTTGGTTATAAGCCTGTGCTCTACTGCCAGACTTTAAATCTCCCTTCTCTAGAAGTTTCTATGCATCCGTTTCCCTAACTCTAAAATGGGATATTGCTCTTCTCTTCCTTATCTGGTCATAATGAGGATTAATTCTGATAATATGTCTAAAACAGAATTTGTCAAACTTTAATGTATATCAGAACCCCTGGCATTTGCTTAAATGAAGTTTCTGAGTCAGCAGGTCTAGAGTGCAGCCTGACACTCTGCATTTCTAACAACTTCCCAGGGATGCCCCTGCTGCTGGCTCCCTGACCATACTTTGAGAAGCAAGAGTCTAAAGTGAAGCCCCAATTTTTATTTCCAAAACTAAAAAAAAAAAAGTCTACAACGTACATGGCAATGCCTGACTTATTATCAGTCTTTAATAAGTACATATCTATTAATATATAACTGTATAAAATGAGGCCATGTGACATGAAGTCTTCTGAATGTCCATACAAGTGATTACAACATAATGAGATATACAAACTACATGTGAAGGGAGAACAAGCTGAGCTGAAGCCTTTGTTGCCTGCCGACTTCATGATGAGTCCAATAGTCTGATGAGATGGTGGACTGATGTATGCCACCAGACCACTATGCTTTTCTTTTCCTGTGTTTCAGGTGAACAGGTTACATCATTAATTGGTCTGGTGTATTTGATAAGCTCATAGATCTGGTTTCTCTGATATGCCCATGCATTCATGTGTTTCTGATTTAATTTGATAAATTAGCAGGTGGTCATTTCTTGTTAGCACAATTAATTTATTTATCAGTTGTGCAGCTGGGGATTGTTCTTTTCAATAAGTTCTGTAACACATCCAATATCTGGTGATTATCTACTTGCCCAGACAAGTTACCAAGTCATTCTGCCTTAGTGATTGCACTCAAAATGGAGTAGCTAAGCACAGCCCCAAAACTGCCATTTATACAACAGGGTATCGCCTGCTCTTTACATAAACAAAAGTAATCTCTGGTTTTACAAGTTCAGATGGATGCCATCTTTGGGGTTGTTGCAGGAAACAGTCTGGTCAAGAAGCAGGAAGCAGAACTTGGAAGGGGGGGACTCCAAACTTTATTTTATGCCCTCGGGCCCAGAGGAAAACAAAATTCCAAATTCTGAACACTGATCCACAGTTTCTCGCAACTTTTATAGGTTATTTGGCATCATCTCAGACCTATACTATCATTGGGGCTTTTTTCTCTATTTAAAAAAAAAAATCTTAACCAAGAATATGAAGGCCTTGTGCAGGGTCTCTAACATAAAGCAGGCTTTCAAAGTTCCTCCATTCAGGTTGAGCAGAAGGGAGTGAAGGAGGGGAGGGGTTTAAAATGAAGGTGGGAAAAAACAGGTGGAATGAGATGGACATTATGTATGATTGTACGAATGGTGTGACTCTGCATAGTGTATAGCCAGAGAAATGAAAAGTTGTGCTCCATTGGTGTACATTGAGTAAAAATCCATTCTGCTGTCATGTATAACTAATTAGAATGAATACAAAAAATAAGCATGCTTACAGAAACAGAAAAGAAGAAACTGCTCTTTCTTGTTACATTTCAAGAGGGAGTAGTCAGACTCCTAGGGCAGTTATTTACAATCCAAGAGGTAGGGACCCATGGTTAATTAGGCTTCCTGCAGAAAGGGGAACTGACCCTTTCCTCAGGTATTGGTTTCTTACCACAACGTTTTTTATAATTTCATTACAGGGTCTGGTTTTGCTATCACCGGGTGATCATCGAAAAGGCTTCTGCACTGCTGATTATGTTCTCTTTCTTGGTCTGGGCACTAGTTACAGAGTATATAAACCTTGTGATAGTGTAACAAAGACTTAGAGGCTGCTGGTGCTAAAAATACTGACTCCTTACTTGGACTGGCAAATATCCAATGTGTATCTAAAAGCAGGATTTAAGAAAAACTTGGCATCTCTGCCTCCATTGCCTCGATCTCATCATCTAGACTTCAACAGGTTTGATCAACAAATTCTTGTGATGAGTTGAAAGTACCCCCCAACCAACAGCAACTTATCATCACGGATAAGGACCTGCCTGACCCACCCCAAATAATGACCAATCACACCAAAGTTTGACCAATACTGCCTGACTCTGCATACTCCTGGTCCCCATGACTATATCATCATCGGGAAGCTCATGTCATTATCCCCAAAGACAGGGCTGGAAATGACGGTCCCCTTTGTCTTCCCAGCATAGCTATACAGATTAAGTTCCTTTCCTGCTTTTCAACATTACTAAATCTGTTTGGTTTGGGAGGCAAGTGGTCAGAGCTGATTTATTAGAAACCTCAGAGTTCTCTGGTCTAGGACTTTGGTAACAATAGGTCATTAAAAAAAAAGGAAAAAAGAACTGGTTTTCTAAGTTCACACAACACATCTACTAAGAAATGTGTTGGTTTTCCAAACCCAGTAGTTCTTTGAAGATACCACCTGAGCGTCCTACAATGCAATTTCAACACTAGCTACCCAGAGTCAATCCAGACCCACAGGACTGCCCCTCACTTAAGTTCCCAGGTCACCTGTACTTCTGACCAAGTAGCTATATAAATCAGGAGTTCCCCCAATCCTTTCCTCAGATTCAATAATTTGTTACCCAGAGAAACATTACTTACATTAACCAGTTTATTATAAAGGACATCACAAAAGGTACAGATGAACAGAACAATGGAGAGGTACATAGGGCAAGGTGTGGGAAGAGGTCTAGAACTTTCATGCCCTCTTCTCGAAAGCCCACCTCTTAGTACATGTGTTTTCCAACCCAGAAACTCCCTGAACCCATCATTTAGGGTCTTTTTGAATTATCCATTATGTTGGTTTGATTGATTAAACCATCAGCCTTTGGAGCTTGAACTCTGTTTCCCTCCATTGAGGTCAAGCTATGGGGTTGAAAGTGCCAGATTTCTTGAAATCACTTCATTAGTTCCACCAGCAACAGCTCCTACCCTGAAACTATCTAAGGGCATTCAGCTAAGAGTCATCTCATTAGCATACAAAAAAAGACACTCTCCTTATGTCAGAGATTTCAAGGGGTTTAGAGATCTTTGTGCCAGGAACCTGGGAATATGAACAAATATTATGACAAAGGATGCTCCTCGAACCCCTATCAGTCAGGAAATTACAAGGGCTTTAGATGATCTGTGCCAGGAATCTGGGGTAGAGACCAAATATGTATCTCTTATTATGTCACAATCATTTACTTGTCATGATACATGTGTTTTTCTATATGTACAGCATACATGCGTGAAGTTTAACAATACAATAAAACCCTGCACCTATCTTAAAAATGACTTCAACTTCCGAAGTGCTTTGTGTTTCTATTCAGTTAAGTGTCTATGAGGAAGAAACGATTTGCTTTTGAATATTTAACTCATCCCAGCTTAGATCACTCTTTAAAGGATGGTACCTAAAAGAAAATCCCCAGAAACATGATGAGGAAAAAAAACTGCATTTTTTTCCTAAAAGTGGATTATGATTTGTCAATTTCCATCTCCTTTATTCTAACCTGCTATAATTATTGAGCAAAGGCCAATTAAATAATCAGAGACCCAAGATCCCTCCCTTTTCCTGAGAAGAAAAACAGAGAACAGAAAGGATCCTGGGACTTTGGATGCAAAATTGAAAGATATGAGGAGGGGCCATAAGATTTCTAAAAACAAGAATAAAGGGTCTACCAAGGGTGAACCAAGATATCCTGAACCACCCACCACTAACACATTGATGCAAATGAATGAAAAGAATAGGGCAAATTAAAGGGAGCCAGCTGTAAAATGCTTGGGGGAATGAATCAGCCTTAGAAATAATTAGCCCACATACAAGATGCCATTTCTAGATGCTTCCAAAGCTCTTTATTATTTCCCTGGTTGCCCCTCTCCCTAACCCTCATCTCCCAATACAAATGAGTTTTGTTTTTTTTTTTAAATTGCGATTTCTCCTGGTTGGGGCTCTGAGCCTGGGCCACAGGGGACCAGGCAATTTTCATCCAAATCCAGCTTGCCTATGGGAAGAAACCTGTTAAATGAGGTTTTCAGTGTAGACCCACTGCTGTTGTTCATCCATTTCCTTTCAGCTTTTCCCAGTTGATGTTCATTCTATTTGTTTATGGCAACTTGCATCTCCTTGTTGGAATCCACACTCTCTTATCCTAACTGCCCAAGTAGAAAAAGCCCTGAAAAGAAAATGTTTCTTTTAAATTGCATGGCAAAACCAGAACTCACACGAGGCTGTTTATAACGTGTATTTATCTCACTTAGTGAGAACTTTTGTGCTTCACTGCAGAGATTTAAATGGGCTTATTACAGGATGCTGCTTTACGTCCCCCTGAGATGAAATGTGATATGCAATATATGCTCTGAATTACATTTCTACAATCCAAAAATTTCAAATTCCAAAGCACACCTGGGACTGTGGAGTTGTAATCAAGAATTCGCCAAGAGTTAAGATGAACTTGTTCAGCTGCTAGAAGGATTTGGGTTACATTTAAGCAACAATTTTATGGCCCTAGTGCTTAAACATGGATATTTAAGCCAAAAGACTGTGTTTTATTGAGAGATCAGAACCAATTATCCTTCTCTCTCACTTCCCTTTTGCCCTCTGCCCCTCTCTTATCATTTTGAAAACAAGACCCACTTCAATGCTATGACATTAACTTCTAAATTTTTCTTTAAGATCACAGAACCTAGAACATCTGATGGTCTTTATCTTTAGTTAACTAGTATTTAGTTAATCAGCCACACAAGGTCAAAGTCCATTGCAATGTAAAGGTAAGAGGCCAAAACAGAAGAAGATAAACCCCTGGATGATGGAGATCTGGCCTTTCAGACTCCTCCATTCTCTTCCTATCAAAGCCCTTTTTGCCTCTCTCCCAAAGATAAGGTTTTGAGGTAAAACCCCTCTATCTTCTCACAATTGCTGGCCCTTGAATACATTACTTATGTTAACCAGTTGGTAGATTTCTTTCTACCAACCTCTTCTCATGAACATTGGTCTTCCAGGGCCAGGTACCCAGGAATTTGATCCCAGCAACAAGAATTTAAACTTAAAAGTCAATTTCTAGCTGCCTGCTCTGACCCTCACATACCAGATCTTTTTCTTACTGATAAAGTAATGGATGGGAAACTCAATGCATTGCAGGGGATAGAAGGTTATCACGGGACTTGGAAGAAAATAAAATGAGTATTAATGCAAACTTTTGATATGTCAACTTTGATGTGTCTGGAACAGATGATAGGAACTCAGTTCCTGAAGTGCATTTGGGATGGATTTCACAAATTATTTGGGTTTTGAGAGAAATGGTCTTGAAAGACCAATTTCCTCCTACTTAAAAGAGTCCCCTCTGTGATAGTGAAGAGATTCTAAGATTTTCCAAAGTATTGGTTTCATTTGCTTAAAACTTGAGGACCATGAGCTTCAAGCTTTGCTCATAGATTATGTTGCATAGAGGGGATATGGTTAAATCAAACTTTAGATCAATGGTTCTTCACCTTGGTTGCATATTGTAATCATTTCCTGGTCAATTTTTAGAAAAATATTGATAACCATGTCTTATCCTCAGAGAACTTGGATTTAATAATCTGGATAACCCCTTCAATATCAGAATTCTTAAAGATACCTTAAGATTTTAATGTGCAGCAAGGGCTAAGAATTCAACTCTAGAAGAAGACTTTTAACAAATTAGAACACCTTTATGTAATTGCCTCTCAGCACAATTTTTGAGTATGCCTTTACAATGATTTTCATGAAGCTATCTGTGGGGACAGTATAGCAGTTAGTTGGTGCTGTGTAACAAACAACTCCAAACTTAATTGCTTCAAGTAACACTGCTTATAGTTTCTCTCTGTGGATCAGTAGGCTGGCTCCATAGATCTGGTACAGTTCAAATGATTTTTGTCTCTTGTGAATTAGCAAATCAGCTGAGTACTAGAAATGTCAAGGTGTGGAAAAATAGACTACTTTCTCTGGGAATGGCTGTAGTGTTACTTTACAAAGATCTTGGACCTTGGGTAAGGTGATGTATTCTTACCCCAACCTAATTTTGTACTGCTTATCTTGCTTATCTTTGAAGACAGGTTGCTTGAAGGCCAAAAGTCCCTCTTCAAGTGGACTGGCTAAAACTGGTTGGATCCCTATTGACCTCCAGATAACCTCTAACTTTATTATAATCCCATCTGTATGCTAAATGACACCCCCAGCACCACATCAGTTAACAAAAGTTAACTACTGCCATAACTATAACCAAAAAGGATTTAAAAAAGGATGCATTGCCTGAATTTCCAGAAAATCTTGGTGTATTCCCAGCAAAGACATGAATATTCCTCCCCCTCATTGGTCTATCACTACCCCTGATTTTTTTTTTTTTTTTACCCTATGTAACACGGGTTCACTTGATTCTAACTATATCCCTTGTGGCTTTGAAACTTACATTTGTTTTCTTTTTCCCAATCTTCTTCTTCCTAACCTTCTCCTCCCTGATCTTCTTTTCCCTAACCTTCTTTTCCCTGATCTCCTTCCTTATCTCTCCTCCCTAATTTTCTCTGAATCACCTCTTTAAGCACTACCCCCGACCCCCACTACCTGCTGATGGGCAGAATCACAGCCTTTGGGATAGGAGTCTCCTGTGTTTCTTCTTTGTTAGCAAAGCAATAAATCATCTTTTTCCTTTTTCTCAAAACCATGTCCTCCTTATTGGATTGGCATCAGGGACAAACAAGGACTGAGCTTCCAGCAACACCCAGATCTATAATACCCCAAACCCTAACCGGTGGAGAAGTTGATTTGTAAGGTTTTCTCCCACTTCTTTTCTTGGCCAAGATTAAACCTTTCCTCACTGCTCAATTAGCACTTGGTCTTGTAATTGGTTCCACAATTTTGAGAGGGAGAAATGACCCAGTTTCAGATAAGTAAAATTGGTAACACACAAGCACTTTTTGTTCTCTAGTCTGCCAAGATGTAGTAAGTCCACATGATATCACAAGGTCCCTTTCAGACCTCTATAATTTGCAACCAACACCCTTATATCCAATGAATTGTGGCTTTTATTCCTGGTTTATTGCAGAGAATTTGCTCGACAAACATTCCCTTGACCTCTCTTACTTCCAAATGTTGCTGAAAGCTCTGTACTTGTCCCTGATGCCAATCCAGTAACGAGGGACACAGTTTTGAGAAAAAGGAAAAAGAAGATTTATTTCTTTGCTAACAAAGGAGAAACACAGGGCGAAGGGAAAGCGAAGAACGAGAGATGGGTAAGCAAGAAATGAAAGGCAGAGACCATGCAGAGATATATACAAGAGTTTATTTGTCAGAGATGACAAATAAAGGCCATCTCTCTATAGAAGAGAGAGGCAAAACAGGCTTGGGTTCCAGGACTTTTATGGGGCAGGCTCAGGAGTCAAAGCCAGGCAGGTCCTAACGCTGAGGGAGTGGTGAGCCTTTCTCAGAAATGCCCTTTCACAGGAAAGCAAAACTTTTTCCTTAATATAGTGGCTGTCGCTGAAAATGGCTGTACAGATGCTAAGCAAGGACCTTATAAAGGGGACTCGTGCCCCGAAGGCTGTGATTCTGCCTCTCAGCAGGAACACGAAGGTTTTAAAGAGGTAACTCAAGGGCTACCTTTCCATGAATTATCTTTCTGGCATTTTAATTCACTTGTTAACTTGGGATATAGTCATTTCTGAGATATTCCAATGCCATCCCCAGAGTCTGGATAACTTTGTTCCTATGGTGAGTATGGATGAAGAAGAAGGTTAATCCTGTTTCCCCCGAGATTAGAGAGGGGGAGAGATTAGGGAGAAAAAGAGAGAGAGGAAGAAAAAGAAACATGCTCATTTAAAAAATAAGTTGCAGTGGCAGAGCAGCAAGTGTTATATTCAAAGCATAAAGTGAGCCATTGCTATACAACTTGAAAATATGTATATTACACAGGCAATAGTTGTTCACTTCAGAAAAATCAGAAACTATAAGCATAAAAAAGAAAGGTAAATCATATTTATTTTCACCTAAAGATAAACATAGTTCACATTTTATATGTCCTTCTGATTTCTATTTAATTATTTTTTCATGAAAATACAATTATACACTAAAATTACATGTTCTGCTACAAATCCTGACTCTACCAGGTACCAGTCCTCTGAACTTATTCTCTTTACATATCCACTGAGTCTCAGCTTGCTTATTTGTATATGGGTATGACAAAGTCTAACTCATAGAGCATTATTGAAGTAAGTGAGTTATATTCATGAAAAATCTAGTATACTGCTTAATAAATGTTAATGCATATTATTATTTAGTTCAAAATAGAGAGTGAATTTTTCCATGCAAGATGTTTCTACATTATTCTTTTTAAAAAACTGGGTTTTTTTTTTGTGGTGCTGGGGATTGAACCCAGGGCCTCACACATGCTAAGCAAGCACTCTACCATTGAGCCGCATCCCCCTCTATATCATTCTTCAATGTAAACATACCAAAATTATTTATCTGATTCCTTTTTTTGGACTTAAAAACTATTTCCAGTTCTTTGATATTATGAACATTTTAAGAAAACTTCCATGTCACTCTACTTGAGGGTACATATCCAGTTACCCTTTTAGGATACCCTCTTAGCAATGAAATCACAGGATCAAACTCTGTTTCCAAGTGTTTTGATATTAATTGGCAAATTGTTCCCAATTAGATTGAAATATTTTAACCTCTGCTGGAAAATTATTAATTTACTGTTTTCTTCTTTTTAAAAAATAAAAATCAGAAAAACCAGCTCCACGAGTCACATGAGGTAAAGAAAGCTAGTCATCCAAATAATTGGTGGGGGTGCAGGGGACATGCTCCCTCACTACCTCACCCAGCAGGGACCTTTTTGAAGTCATAATATGTCCTTTGATTAATATCTACTCATCCAGACAAAATATAATTTTGTAACTGTCAAAAAATGTGATAGCCCCGCTTGGTGGTGCACGCCTGTAATTCCCACTACTCAGGAGGATAGCAAATTCAAGGTCAGATTGGGCAGGTTAGTGAGACCTTGTCTCAAAATTTAAAAAATAAAAGGGCTGGGGATGTAGCCCTGGGTTCAATCCTTATTGAAAAGAAAATAAAAAGTGATAGGACAAGATAACCCATGAAATGAGCTACACAAATTGTGAGAACCATAGCTATATAAACTGTTCTGAGAGAGAGAAGACTTCACAATGACCCCCAAGAGAAGGAGAATGATGAAGGAAAATCGTCAGCACATATCTATTGGAAAGAGCTAGATGATCAGCGCTGCACCAGGTGGTCCTCCCTCCTCATCCAACACACATTGTCCTCAGCCTGCAGAGTCTGAAGGAGAAGGGATGAGCTCTAATTTTCCTGTCTCATAAAAACCTGCACTTGAACTTTGTCAAAGAGTAAAACAAAAACAAAAATAATAACAAAAACCAAGACAGATAGAGAGGTAGGTTTCTGGGCTTGGAAACATAACTACAAAAAAAATGCAAGTAGCATTTATGGGGAAACCATAGCAATGAGGGTTAGACAAGATGTGGGAGGTTTTTTGTTTTTGTTTTTGTTTTGTTTTGTTTTGTTTTGTTTGTTTGTGTGTGTTAGTTATACTAATTAAGGATCAGAAAGGAGCACTGTGGGCAGAAAAGAAGAATGGAAGAAAATTTATGTCTGCTTATGATTGGTTGAAATAATTCCCAAAGTCATTGATCTTGAAAGAATCTTGAATCAGGTCCAGTTATCACGCCCAGGCATAGTCATTCAAAGTTCCTGGTTCTTCATTAGGATAGACTGGTTAGAGACAGATGTGGTGCAACACAGCATTCACTTTTGGAATCTTCATGAAATAGCTCACACTTCTATGTGCATAAAAATCACCCAGATATTTTGTTGAAGTACAGATCTTGACTCATGTGGTCTAGAATGGACCTTCGCTCCTGTATGTCTAACCAACTTCCAGGTGTTTCGTTTGCAAGACTTTTCAAACTTTGATGTACATGCTAATCTCCTGAAAGCCTTGTTGAAACACAGCTCCATCATGGGAGAATGTGATTCTGTAGGGCTAGAGTGGGCCTGTGGGCCTGTCTGTTCTTTGCAGGAGATAATGTTGACATAGGACCACACTTGGACTGTTTACAAAAATGATTAATTAATTAAAAAGGCATGCCATTCTTTCAGGTTTATTGTTAACATCTGAACATTCAGTTTTGAATAGAGCAAGTATCTAGGTCCTTTATAGATAGGCTGGGGTGAAAAATCACCTTGTGAACTTTATATGTTAAAATTCTATTGGTATATTGAAGTACAATACATATTTATTACTGCAGAAGTTTAAAATGCTACTATGATTAATGATTGTGAAAATTGTGAATTTTATATCCAAAAATCAATGATTTAAAAACTTTCAAATAGTTAGTGTCCTGGGATTTGAGTGATAGTTGGTGCTCTGGAGGTGAGAAGAACTCAACAAGACAAAGAGAAGTAGTTAAGAGAGCTGCCAGGGTGTAGTGGGGAGATCACATAGTCATCAGCCTGCAGATTCAGGGGGGCGTGGTTCTGGGCTTAGATGTGCTTCTCAGTTCTTTGTTCACTTTTGTTCAGTTTTTTGCTAGGAGTAGTTTATGTGCCTTGCCTATAATGCTTATTGTACATACACCAAATGTTTGTTCCCAGGTTTTACTTTAGATGTAAGAGATGCAAGAAAAATGTAAGAGGTCTTGAGTAGGGGGTTCTTCCTTCTAGGTTATTATAAACTTGGGAGATTTCAGAACATGCTCCTGGGGAGGGCTGGACAATCATTTAAAAAAGCAGGATCTTCTTGTCTATACTTGGGGGAATTTAGCTCCTTCCATAACAGCAACGGAGCAGGATGAAAGGGAGGTCCTTAGGATCACATCAGGTCTGCTGATTGAGGTATGGTGGGTACTGGACAAGGGTCCCTAATCTATACTTCCTCAGGCAGGAGTTGGGTTTTAGCACAATGGTAGAGCACTTGCCCAGCATGTGCAAGCCCCTGGGTTTAATCCCCAGCACTACAATAACAACAAACTCAAAAGAAACAAAGAAAAAATAAACTTTCAAATCATTAAATGAATAAGAAAACAGATCATCATCCAATAGGAGTATATTAGAAAGGAATGACTCTGCTAGATAATTTTATGTAGAGCATATTATTCTTTTTGAGCCATCAAATGTATATTCAATATTAGATAAGAATGGAAGGCAGAATTAAAGAAATTATATCTGCAGTGTATTTTTAATCTTTACAGAATTATATTATTATTGTTCATGACATTAAATAAAATAAACTTTTAAAATAGTGTTTATTTTTACTTTGCTATTTAATTCTATTTAGATTATGAGTTTTAAAACAAAACAGAACAAAAATGTACCCTAGAAAATCATTCTAAATTAGTGATATTTGACTTCATCTCAATATTTATTTTAATAGGAGACTAGTTGGCACCCAGCCAAAATGAGCATTTGGTACACTTCCAACATGGTTCTTAAAAGTTGGATCAGGGGAGGCTCCCAAGGTCCTGGGTCATTCAACATTCAGAGGGCTCTCATCCCTGATTAACTGGAGCAGTTCATACCTTCCTCACACCCCCAGGACCCTAATCTGGCACTCTTATCTCACAAAATCTTGTGGAAAATCGAAAGTCTATTGACCTCCTTTCTTCCAAGAATTAGGTAAGTTAAAGTTGCCAGATTATAGTGTGCCCAGCTACATTTGAATTTCAGATAAGCAAATAAATTATTTTTTACTGTAATCCCATACAATGTGTGGGGTCATTTTTGTGTTGTTATTTGCTGTATTTGGCAACATTAGGTGAGAGGATCCTAGCTGCAGAAAACTTTTCATAAGATGGGATCTCTGAAACTTAAGATTCTTTCCCTTTTAATATCTACTGAGAGGCACATAGAGGAGAATGATAGTTCCTTTAAATCTATAAGGTATAATATAAAAGCAGTTTGGGAAGGGCTCCAATTTTTTAGTGAAAATATTATCTAGTTATTAAAACCTTAGTTGAGAACTGAGGCAACTTTAGTTCCAATCCCAATTCTACATGGAGAATAGGTTTGGGATTTCAACCCAATAATTTGTCTTGTTTCATAGCTTTAGACACTGATGTATATAAAATACAGCTTTAAAAATGCCTCCAGGAAAGAAAATATTTAATGTTGGCAATTAAACTCTAACACAATACCAAGAAATCATTGATAAGACACATTTTTATTTCAGAGATATTAAAATGAGGGGAAATGAGAATCTTAGTGTTGATAATATAGGGTATTTTGACTGTCACATTTATGTAATGATAATAATTATCATTTTCCTACTGAATACACAAAAAGATCAGACCAAGAAATTAATAATCAGCTCTTATTTTGCAATATAGTTTTGAACTGCACAGCAGGGAACATTAGCTTCTGAAGTAGGAAATTTTTCAATGACTGCTCCCATTAAAGTAGTATAAAGAGGGGACTAAAGTTTCTAATAGTCTTTTTTAAAAGTTCTTTCATCTGTGAAATAAAATTATATCAGTCTGTTAATCCACTGGATGAAGAATCATTTTTGTACTTATTATATATCACAATCCATTTATGCATCAAGAGTCCAATGTTATTTAAACAGAAAGCTGCCAGATCTATGAATTTGTATTAACTACATAGCCATTCAACTTTTGATTCATTGATCCATCCATTTATCCATCTATCCATTCATACATACATACATACATCCCTTGATCCATCCATTCTCCTATTTAGCCATCCATTTATTTACTCATCCAATAATCCACCCAACATTTATTGAAGTTCTACTTTATGCTAGGTTCTGGGATAAACTTTTAAAGTTTGAGAATACAGGTATGAAAAAGTCCTTGCATTTAAGAAGATAAGAGGAAGGAGGAGGAGGAGGAAGGAGAGGAGGAAGAGGAGGGTGAGGAGAAAGAAAGAAAAAAAATACTTCACTGACCTACTTATTAAGAGAATTTTTTTTAATCTACAAAGCTCTAGAAAACAGCTTATATCTTCTTCATGTGGAATGTAGAATACATTTCTCCTATCAGAATTCAGGACACAATACCCCAAAGTAGGGCACTGTGGAATGCTGGTTGAGCTGAAGGAAACAGGAAGCCCTCAGAAGCAAGGTTTCTCTGACCCTGCCTTCTTTTCTCTCCTAAAGCAAGTCAAAACTCAGAAACATCATTCTCTACCCTCAGGTGACAGTTATCCTGCTCTATACCCAGTAATGTTACACGGAGAGACCAAGAAGGATCTGAACAAACCAACCTTTTCTTCCTTCTTTCCTTCCTTCCTTCTGTTTCTCTCTCCCTCCCCCTATCTTCCACCTTCTCTCTCTCTCTCTCTCTTTCTCTCTCTCTCTCTCTCTCCTCTCCCCTCCTCAGGGTTTGTACTCTTCCCAGCCCTGAACATCAGCACCTTGCTGGTCCCCCACCCTTCAGCTCATTACCATTAGATCATATGACTTTATCCAATAGGTTTTCTCTACAACTGTCCTCTTATTATGTTAGACTTAACATAAAAATACACAGTTTTACCTACATCTTCGGGTCTTCCTTTCTAAGGGTAAAACTTTGATTAAATTTGTTGTTTTTCTCTTGCTAAACTATCTTTTGTTATAAGAAGGTGAGCCATGGGCCTTTCAATGAGTAAGGAAAATTATTAACTTTTTTTATCTCTACACTCCTCACTAACTATTCAAATCTCACCAATTTCTTCAAAAGTGAACTCAGCTCCCCCTGCTCTTCAAAGAATTTGCTGAATCTCCATTTTCCCCAAACTTCCAACTTGCCTAGAGTATTTAACTTGGCTTCTAACTGAGCATTGAATAAGTAAACTATATAGTAGTTTAGATCGTTACTCAATCTAAAGAGCGAGATCAATCAAAAAAGAGGAATATGAATATTCAGAGAGGAGAAGCATTGAAATTTTAAATAAGATAGCCAATGAAAGATTTATTGAAAAGCAGAATTTGCAGTGTCTTGGGAGGATAAGGCAGGAGGATCTCAAGTTCAAAGCCACTCTCAGCAACTTAGGGAAGCCCAAAAATGACTTAGTGAGACCTTGTCTCAAAATAAAAATATAATTTTAAAAAAGGGCACTCTACCACTGAGCTACACCTCCAGAACTGTTTTTACTTTTTTATTTTGAGACCTGGTCTCACTAAGTTCCCAGGTTGGTCTCACTAAGTTCCCAGGTTGGTCTCACACTTGTGATCCTCCTGCCTTGGCCTCCTGAATAGCTAGGATTATAGGTGGGTACCACCCATGCCCAGTTCTTAACTTTTTTTTTTTTTTTAAGAATTTTTTGAAAAAAAATTTTTAGTTGTAGATAGACCTTTATTTTAGTTATTCACATGTTGTGCTGAGAATAGAACCCAGTGCCTCACACATGCTAGGCAAGCACTCTGCCACTGAGCCACAACTCCAACCCCTCTTAACTTTACTCTGACAGAAAATCTTTAGCCTCTGTCTTAGGAACAGATTATGGGGATAGGGGTAATGGTGGTTACAAGAGGACCACAAAAGAGGGCACTGTAATAATTTAGCCAATAAACAATGATGGACTGGACCCAGTGGTGGCAGTGGGGTTAGAGAGAACTAGTTGAATTTGGAATATATTCAGAAATAGAGAGGCTCGATCTTGCTGATGGATCAGATTTGGGATAGGAAAGAAAGAGTGTCAAGATCAATAGCCAGAAAACTGAAAGTGTCATTAACGGAGAATGGGAAAACTGTGGGGAGGCAGGATTCAGAGAAACTATATTAGCTTAGGTTTGCACATGTTAAGTTTCAGGTAAATATTAAGCAGTAAGGAGAGGACATTGACTGGGCCATTGAATGAAAGACACTGGGGTTCAGAGGAGACATCCAGGTGGAAGCAAATGGCTGGCATTGAAAGTCATGATAAGGATGAATTCAACTAAAGAGAGAATGTAGGTAGAAAAGAGATCAAGGACCTAGTCCCAGATATGTTGCTATAATTACCTCCATTGGAGTAGAACACTCTGACTTGTCAGAAAGGCAGGCTGCTCAAGCCTTCATGATCCTTAAAACTAAAGACAGGATAGGAAATCTTCTGGAGTGGAAATTACATTAGGGCATCTTTGGCATGAGGGAGAAAATGAAAATAAGCGAGCTTAGAAGATAAAATTAGAATGCTCTCTGAATTTTTTCATGATACCTGTAAGCTGCTTCAGCAAACTCCTATCATAGGAAATTTCAGTTTTTTGAAGCTCCGTGTTAGAGACTGGGGACAAAGATTCATATATTCTTTGTTACGCTGTAGTTTGGAATAGCATTTTCCCAAATGGCCATAATTTCATCTCCCATTCCATGTGACTTTTTGTTTGTTTGTGGCACTAAATTTTAAACCCAGGGTTCTCTACTGCAGAGCAGCATCCTCAGTGCTTTTTATTTTTCTAATGTTGAGATAGGGTTTTACTAAGTTGCAGAAACTGGCCTCAAACTTGCAAGCTTCCCGCCTTGTCCTCCCGAGTAGCCATATGTTCTTCTTCAATCTTTTCCATTGAGACAGAAGATCTATGCTCCCTCTCCTTAAATCTGGGTGTGCTATGACTACAGTGACAAGGATAATAAGTGACTTTTGAAGCTAGGTTATAAAAGGTTATGTGTTTCTGACTGATTTCTCTCAACACACTTGCTCTTAAAACTCAGAAACCATGTTGCAATGAAGCCCAGGCCAGGTGGTGTCTGGTTCATAGATCCTACTTAGGTCACAGAAGACAGCAGCATCAATCAGAAGACATATGAGTAAGAAAAATTCCAAGAGGAGTCTGGCCCTAGCTGCCATCTGACTGCAACTCTGACCTCTGAGAACTGTGTAGCTGACCAAGTGAGCCTCCATTATGAGAGATAAAAAGAACAATAAAAGTCATGGTTACTTTTATTTTTAAGGGGCTGGTGATCAAACCCAGAGCCTCTTGCATGATAGGCAAGTACTCCACTACTGAGCTACACTCCAGCCCTGATTATTGCTGTTGTACACTATCATCAATATAGTGATTATTCTTTTGTCAGTGGGTAGTTGATATAGAGAACTTTCCTATAACTGAGACTTTGCTACCTGAGGCCAGAAATTTGATATTTTCTAACTTGGCAATAAAGGCTGGATGAATTCGTCCAACAAAATAAATGTAGATGAAGAACTACAGGCCTGGACTCCATTCCTAGCTGTCTCTTCCTAGCTCCCAACAGGTTCTTGAACACACTGTGCCCTCTTGTTGAAGTTTGGTTTCTCATCTGTTACGAATGGGGCTGATCTATATGACAGCAAGGCCCTATCCAGTGAGTTGCTTTTTTTTCTTTCTTCTTTATGAAACTTCTGTGGTTTATCCTCCTCGTCCACAAAGAGAACAATGACAGACTGGTTCACTTGACATTTTGTACTATAATCACAGGAGGAAAAAGAAGATAGTGGAAGTGATCAATCTTCATGATTCCTTTAGAGGAAGGAAGAGTAAAATTGTCCATGACCAGACCACAGTAAGCTAAGATTTGAGCAGAGGGGTTTGAAATCTTCTAACCTGACCTGGAAGCACCTTTCACTCAGAAAACATTGTCAACCCTCCCCAGAATGTTCTGCTTTGGACCATTATTTATCGCTCATGGTTTTTCTCCTACCTTTTTGAGCCTGAAGATGATTTAAACTAAGCCCTGTGGTTTCTAAGCTGAGGCTTTCAGAATTAAGAAGCTAAATAAATCCCTGTACTTAGTCTTGTCAAGCTTCTCCAGTGCTCCTGGGCTCATCCTTTCACTCAGGCTGATGGAGCTGATGGTATTCTCATGCCTGCTAGTCCTCTGGGTGGATTTTAAAGCAAGGGGACTGAGAAATAATGAAGACAGGCAGAGGCAGGAGAATCTTGTTTTTATTGTAGATAAAGTGATTTATGTTGGTTGTTAAGAATATGGACTTTTCCCCTTTTCTTTTTCTCATAAATGATAAGTATTTTATGGTTTTGCTTCAATTTGCCTGTTGCTGGAAATTTTTAACTCAAGCTTATTTACACAGGATTTTTGTATTTACAGTAGGATGGTTACAATAATAATTTTCCCATCCAATGCAGAAAAAAAGAGGAGTTTACATTGGGAGATGGATTAAAATTCTTTTTCCTTGTATTTTTATTCTTTAGTTGTTTTGTATTGGGGATTGAACCCTGGCATGTTTTACCACTGAGCTACATCCTCAGTGCTGCTGCTGCTGCTGCTTCTTCTTCTTCTTCTTCTTCTTCTTCTTCTTCTTCTTCTTCTTCTTCTTCTTCTTCTTCTTTTCAATTTTATATTTTGAGACAGGATCTCTCTAAGGTGCTGAGGCTGGCCTGGAACTTAAGATCCTCCTGCCTTAGTCAAGTCACTGCCAAGTCACTGGGATTACAGGCATGTGCCACACACCAGACTTGAAAATTCTTGAATGTATCTATCATCTGTTCATGAGTACTGATCTGGGGTATAAGAAACAAGGGGATGTGGTTGGGAAGCATGCACTTAAAAAACATTTTGAAGTGGGTAAGTATAAACACCTTCCTTTCTGTTCCTCTTTCATCAAATACATTCCAAATGATTCTAGTTACACATATATATGGTTACCCTATGACAAATGTAGCTTTGCAAGGCAGTGGGGAGAGAATGGCCTTTTCAACAAGTGATATTTGACCAAGTAACTACCACTTGGCCCCTACACGCCTTGCACAAATATCAATTCCAAATGAACTGCAGATCTTAGTATGAAAGGTAAAATAATAAAGTTGAAAAAGCAGGGACAATATCTTCATGACCTTGGGTAGTCAAAAGGTGTTAAAAACAGAATTAAAAAAACACTCACTACAATGGCAAGATAAGGATAAAAAGAATCCCTACATTTTAGTCTTGTCAAATTGAACTATATTAAAATTACAAATTTTGTTCATCAAAAGGCACCACAAAGCAAAGTATAACATATATATCTCCAACAAAAGACTTTTATCCAGAATACTAAAGAACTTCTACAAATCAAAAAAAGGACAAAGCAGTCTCATAGAAATAGACAAAAAATTAGGACAACAGCTCATAAGAGATAAATTCAAAGAGAATATCTAAGTGGCTAATGAACATTTGCAAAGGTGTTCAACCTTATTAGTCATAAGTAAAATGCAAATTAAAAACACCATACACAAATTAATATCCACCAGAGTGGCTAAAGTTAAAAAAGACAAAAAAAATCAGTGTTGAGTCAGATGTGAAGCAACTGGAATGATTACACACTGATAGTTGTGAGTAACTCTGATTACATTGTCTTATATTGGCTGTAAGCACATAGTCATGTTGCATCATTTTAACTCCTAGTTATATTCCCAACAGAAATACATGAATTAACACACACACACACACACACACACACACACACACACACACACAGAGAGATACATATTTTCACCAAATGCTATGTACAAGGAAGTGTTGCAAACACTATTTATAAATTATAAAAGCCCCAAACTGGAAACAGCTCATATGTCCAGTATGACAAAAATAGATGAATTAACTGCGGTCTATTTAGACAACACAGTATGAAATAGCAATGAGAATAAAACATCCACAACTACACAAAACAACACAGGTGAATCTCACAAACATAATGATGAAAGGAGTTAGACACAAATAGTACTTACTGACATATGATTCTGTCATCTAAGGCTCAACAAATAAGCAAAGCTAATTTATGTGTTAGAAGTTAGGTACTTACACAAACTAAAACAGCTTGCATGTCACCAGGTGATACTGTCTCATGAAACCAATATTGAATACTCAGTACATTGTTGATAGAAGCATTGTTATGCATGACTGTGAAACCTTTCAACTGTACAATTATTTTCAGCTTTCCCCCATTATGAGTAATATTGGTATATTTACCCCTTCACATTTTCATTTTTTAAATCCATCTCATAGGGACATTTTTTGGAAATAGAATTTCTGAATGAAAAACATTTTTAATTAAAATGTTTTAATTAAAAGCAAAAAAAAGGAAGTTAGGTTCACAATTTCTTTCTCTTGGGATGGAGTGGTAATTGGAAGGGGAAAAAAAAGAGGATGGTCTGCTTTTTTATCTGGATGTGTGTACATATCCATGTTCAGCTTAGAAATGTTCATCAAGCTGCATATTTATGTGTACTTTTGTATGTTATAGATCAATAAAGCAAAAAAGCAAAACACAACAGAAATACAGTTAGTCAGCTTTCCACTACTGTGACAAAATACCAGAGATAATCAACTTCAAGAGGAAAAGCTTATTTTGGCTCACAGTGTCAGAGGTTTCAGTTCATGGCTTTTTCTTCCTATTGTTTTGGGGCCTGTGCTGACACAGTACCTCATGGTGGAAAGGTATGGTATGGGAAGTTAGTGGCCAGGAAACAGAAAGAGAGAGCAAGGGCTCAGGGCCCAATCCCCTGCAAAGGCATGCCCCCAGAGACCTAACTTTCTTTGGCGAGGCCCCACTATCACCCATTAATGCCATGGGCTGGGGACCAAGCCTTCAACATATTGGGCTTTGAGGGACATTTAAGAGTCAAACAAATACCACTGAATCTTTTAGAATATTCCAGCTCAGAATATAACTACAGTCACACATCATATAAGGACATTTTGGTTAATGATAGACAGCATATAGGAAGTGGTCCCTTAAGATTTTATAACCTAGGGACATCACAGCCACTCTTTGTCTACGCAAGTACACTCTGTGATGTCTGCGCAATGATAAAATATAGCCTAATGACGCACTCCTTAGAACTTGTCCCTGTCATTAAGTGACACGTGACTGTATAGATGTTCTAATAGATGTGTTCCTAAAATGATGGTGTTAATCAAACTTGGGTTACTTATTTTAAGTGCTCAAGTGAAAGCAGCTCTTTAAAGGAAGCCTGAGGCAAATCCTTTGATGAAATGAATAATTACGGTTAATGACATTTCAGAGTCCAGATGCTACCAAAGTGAGCCTCTTCTAAAATCTTCTTTCACATTTTTGACTCTCTGCTCAATAGGTACAAAATTAAATCAAATTAAAAATTCTGCTCACTTGGAAGCCTAATAATTTTAAGACCCTTTGAAGATTTCTCAATTGTGACTCCACTTTCCAGTGTTTTTTTAAAATTTCTACCTACATTGCCACAAAATGTTCTTTTTGAATGTCATAAATTGTAAAAGCATTTAGGGACCAAAATGTAAATGCATGTTCTATCAATATTTTCATATAAGAAATATTATGAGAAATGGGAACATATTATATTTTATGCTCATCAATAATTTATAACAAAGGATTTCCAATATTGAATCATAGGACTTATATAAATTGTTACTGCTTTTCTAACACTTTTCTTAGATATACAGAAATAGAGAAGGTGATATACTGAACTTTCATATACACAGTACAGCACCACCATTTAGTTCTCATCTTCTTCCATATATACCCCACATTCTTCCTTTGTCTCCTCATTCAATGCTTTTAAAGCAAATTCCGAGCATACTCGTTTGTATACACACACACACACACACACTTTATATAAGAATTAAAGACCATGATACCATTATCATTATTAGAATAGATTGACAAAAATTCCTTAATATCATCATATAGTGAGCCTCTGTTACAATGTGACTTTTTTCCAGTTAGGATTTTTGCTTTTTTGTTTTTGTTTTGTTTTGATGCAGCATTCATCCAAAGTCTACGAGTTGCATTTGATTACTATGTCTCTTAACTAACTCTCCCCTTTTTGTGTGTCTCTGAACCCAGAGCCCCACATGTGTTAGACAAGCAACACAGCTGAGCTATGCCCCAGCCCTTCGAGGTTCTTTGGATCCACAGACACCCCACTCCCTCTTTTTTATTTTTGGTACCAGGGATTGAACTAGGGGACACATGACACTGAGCCACGTCTTCAGCCCTATTTTGTATTTAATTTAGAGGCAGGGTCTCATTGAGTTGCTTAGCTCCTTGCTGTTGCTGAGGCTGGCTTTGAACTTGCAACCCTTGTGGCTCAGCCTCCTGAGTCGCTGGGATTACAGGTGTGTACTACCACACCTGGCCTCCCTCAATCTTTTACCCAACATTATTTGTTCAAAGAACAGGCTATAAAATAAAAATAAAAATTGAACAGATTGACTTTTGTACTATAATTCTAAAATTCTGTTAGGATCCTCATTTACTATTATTTGAATGTAGCTTATTATATAAGTGAAAAAAATAAATATTTCTATTAATTTCTATGTCCTACCAGAAATTTACTCTGAAATTAAATTATATCCCTGCCCCATTCATAAGTAGGGCTCTCAGCAAATGTTTATTGAATAGTTAGTGTGTTCAGCACTATGGTCAGGATGTTACATGCAGCATTTCATTCAATCCTCACGGCTCCCTCATAAGGTGGTTGCTGTTATTCCCACTTTAACAGATGAGGAAACTGATGCATGGAGAAGTTAAGCAATTCGTCCAATGTTATTTACTAGGAAGTAAGAGCATTGAAACTGAAATAAAATGTATTGAACATCAAATCCATGCCCTTAATGATAACATAATTCTATAAGCTTAAGCTTTTAGAAAATACCCATTAGAAAAGGAGATGCTATCATCCTGAACTGACTCTCCATGTTTGTTTCATAACATTTTCCTTTTTCCTCTCCCTCCCCTCACCCCTCACCCTTCTCCCTCTCCTCCCTCTCCTTCTCCTTCTCCCCATCCTTCCCCTCCCCATCCTCCCCCTCCCACTCTTTCTCTTCCTCCTCCTCCTCTCTTCTTCTTCTTCTTCATCTTCATCTTCTTCTCCTTCTCCTTCTATTTATTTATTTATTTATTTTTTAATACTGGGGAAAGATTCTGAAATTGGCTAAGACCTAGACACAACTGGACACATCTTTACATAAATCCCCTTGATAGCAAAGTGCTTGCTCCTTCATCACGTGGCTCCAGAACCCACTCAAAGATGGTTTGAAATCAGCTTTTCAAGAATGGCGTGTGCAGAAGCAGCCCAGCTCATCTTGTCCATGATCCCATAACATCACAAGCTCAAAGTCCCCAGGTAGAACATAGTAACTCCCTCCAAAAGGAAACGTGTGGAACAAGGAAGTATAGCTGAACAAAATGAAAGATGCTTGCTCTGTAGTTTAGAAAAGGATGGAGAATAGGCTCAATCATTTCATAACTGAAACATTAAAGTACATTTTGACTGAAAGCATCAATAGGTGGCTATTTAAACAAAATGTTTTCATCTTTCCTAAATTTTTTTTCTTTTTTTTATTAGTTGCTCAAGACAATACAATGATCTTGACATATCATACATTTGTCCTTACCTACAGAATGGCTATGCCAAAGTCATTATAGTTTTATTCATTTTGACATTATATTCCGTAAAAATTATGCAATTTGGTAGGCACATCTGACAGTCCTAGGCAATGAATGTTCTGAAGGTGAATAACCAAATGTCCTTCATAGATGAGCCAGGTTGACAGTACCTTGAATTTAGAGCTACACAATGGCTGCTTGATGCACTCCTAGGAAGATTTATTTTCATAACAATTGGAAATATAAGAGCAAGACAAAGGCAATGGTTTCACTTCACTGAAAATAAAAGCAATATTTATTTTAAGAGCAGTGCTCATTGAACTTTCTTCTATTGACTGGCAAGCTATTTCTAACAGGAAGAAAATGCTATTAGCAGTACATGCTATGAGGTCATCATTAACTGTATACAACTAACATTTATTGCCTTTCTACCCTATGCCTCAATTGAAGTTGGTTATTTATGATATTTCCTAAATTCATTTGATATATTTTAGGATATAAATCTCACACTGGAAAACCCAAAAGATCTTGCTTGTTTAGGGTTGCCAAGTCCGCGTTACATCAGTAATTTTTGCAAAGAATTCATTTGAACAGGGAAACTTCCACAGCATTTGCCCTCACCATGTAAACTTCAGTTGCTTAATCCTTCAAATATGTTCTCTCCTGCCACAGGGCCTTTGTATACTCCATTATTCCAGAATTATCACATTCATCCTGTGTCCCAATTAACTATCATCATCCTTAACATTTTATCTCAGGCATCTTTTTTATTAATTTTTTGTTTTAATTAGTTATACATGACAGTCATCTTTTCCATACGTAAGATGTCCCTTATTACCATTATATGCTCTCATAAAAACCATGCTGTTTGTCCTTCAGAGCACAGTTGTAAATTAATCTTTATGTGGGTGATTTTTTAGAATTTAGTTCAATCAGAACAGGGATCAAGTCTTTTTATACTAGTAAGGATCGTATCCCTAGCTGCAGTGCTAGGTATTGAAAAAATGGATGGAAGAATGAAGTTAGACAAGAAAAATATGTGCATAAAAACAAGCCATGGTCAACAAACCATAGATCTTCATTAAATAAATGAGGAGAAAGAACATGTTTCCAAGAAAATAAGAATCATAGTCCAAATGCCAACTGCAAATGCTCTTATTTGCTTATTTTTTTAAAGATTTTTTTTGTGGGGGGGTAGTGGGGATTGAACCCAGGGGCACTCTACCACTGGGCTACATCTCCAGTCCCTTTTATATTTCTTATTTTGCTTAGGGCTTTGTTAAGTTGTTGAGACTGGCCTCACCTTGTGATCCTCCTGTCTCAGCCTCCCAAGCTGCTAGGATTACAGGCATGTGTACCTGTACCCCAAATGCTCTATTTTTCATTTCACATTTTAAGATTGTTTTTATAACTGAGTCTCAATTTTTATATTAATGCATTCATTACAATGAAAGTAAAACCAGAAAAGATTCAAAATATGAGAATAGAATCATCTGTGAAAATAATTAGGAATTAATTTAGGGTAAAAAAATAATGAAGATATTTCTTATAATGTTCAATAAGGAGCAAAAAAGGATATTTAAATAAAATCTTAAATTTATCTGTGTTTTAAAGAACTTGGTTTCATATACTGTAAATAGCAAGATAAAAAATTTTATTATACTTTATTATAAAGTCCAAATAGCATAATTTAATAAAATGTTCATGCATAGTAAATTCATAAGTAAAATAAGTAAGAATGGCCGATAATTTCTCTGGAGAAATTAACTGGAATTTCTGTTTTAGTTTTTAAAAGTCTTTTAATTTTGATAAGTAACTCAAGAATCTCCAAGTTGTTTCTATAATCATAAAATAGGTTTGAATTTATTTCATATATCTTCATTTCTTATTACCAAAAATTATAAATAAAAGCAAAGAGATGAAAAATAATAGTTTTGATAATATTTTAAGCACAATTGAAAACAAAAGTTAATAATTTATTGTCAAAAATTCAATCCTTTTTCTTAAATCCAGGGAATATTAAATTCCATTGTAATAAAATCACCTAGTCAATACTCAGAGGTATCTGATGTACTGTTAAGAAGTAATATATAACATATCAATCTTTATGTCTAGTAAACCATGACTGTGGGGAGATTTAATAAATAGGACCATTGGGTGCAGTCCTCACATACCCTGAGAATTATAAGATTATGGCCAGTTAAACTGCTAAACTTACAAGAGGATGTCAAAATTAAGTAAATGATTAAATATCCTGGTAACTACTCCAACTCAACTTCTTAGTTTGTAGTTTTGCCTAATCTCGGTTAAATTTTTTTTAAAGACCTTTTATTTTTTTAATTTTTAAAAATAAAATGGAATTGTCAGCCTGCTGGAATGTATTGGAAGACTTTGAAGTACATTTACTGAGTGCTGCTCATGGCCAAGCTCTGCAGTAAAGAGCTTTTAATTCATTATTTTATTTACCCTTGAAAACAACCACATGAGGTTAAAAACCTCACAAAATTTAGAGTTTACTTAAGTATTTAAACCAAGTTCTCTCTGTCTTCAAAACACCAGTTCTTGGGGCTGGGGATGTGGCTCAAGCGGTAGCGTGCTCGCCTGGCATGCATGCGGCCCAGGTTCGATCCTCAGCACCACATACAAAGATGTTGTGTCCGCCAAAAAATAAATAAATATTAAAAAAACCCACCAGTTCTTAAACATCTCTACCACACTTTCTTTCATCCATAAAAATTGCTTGGATGCACTTATTTCCTAAAATCCTTAAAAGTCTATAAAACACACCAATTTTAATAATAACTTTTTATAGGGAAAACAAAAAGTCTTATGGATCTCCAAAGTATCTCTGATGCATTATCTCCTTTGTCAGTGAGCCATATTCATGATCTTCATGATTGCATTCTCTTCCTTTCTCACTTCCTTCCTTCTTCCCTTTCTCTGTCTATTTCTTGTAGAATCTTGTTACATTATCCAGGCTGGCCTTGAACTCAAGATCATCCTGCCTCCACTTCCCAAACAGCTGGGATTATAAGAGTGCACCAGCATGTTTGGCTTAATTTGTGTGTGTGTGTGTGTGTGTGTGTGTGTGTGTGTGTGTGTGTGGTAGAGTTTAAACATAGCACCTTGAGCATTCTAGGCCAGAGCTTTATTACTGAGCTACATCCCAACCCTTTTTATTTTGTGTTTGTTATTTATTTATTTATTTTTTGTACCAAGTATTGAACTCAGGGGCACTAAGCCACTGAGCCACACACCCCAGCCCTATTTTGTATTTTAATTAGAGACAGAGTCTCACTGAGTTGCTAAGCACCTCACCATTGCTGAAGCTGGCTTTAAACTTGTGATCCTCCTGTCTCAGTCTCCAGAGACTACTGGGATTACAGGTATGTGACACCTTATTTTTTAAGACAGGCTCTTACTGAGGTACCTAGGCTGGCCTTGAAGTTGGCAATCCTCCTGGATCAGTCTTCCGAGTCTCTGGGATCAGAGGTGTGTGCCACACAGCTTTCCATGACATATAGTACTGGACATTGAGTAATGAAAAATAATACTATTCAAAATAGCAATAAAACAATGAAATACTTTTAAACACATATAAAACCTTTAAGACCTAGAATGAAGAACTTTAAAATCTTAAAGAAGATCATAGAACACGATCTGAATAGGGAGTAGAGATATAGCCAGTGGTAGAGTGTGTGCTTCACATATATGAGGCCCTGAGTTCAATCCCCAGGACAAAAACACAACACAACAAACAAACAAAACCTGAATAAATGGAAAAACTAAAACATTCCTGAGTACAAATACTTAATTCCAAATGTCAATTTTTCCATAAATTAATATTTAAATCTAAATTAAATTTCAATTATAATTCATTTTTAAATTGCATAAAGTGACCTACAAGTTCATATGGAAGAGTAAAACTTAAAAACAGCAAAGAGATATATTAAAGAAAAAGACAACTGGGCATGATGGTGCACACCTGTAATCACAGAGACATGGGAAGCTGAGACAGGAGAATTGCCAGCTCAAGCCCAGCTAGGCAATTTAATGAGACCCTGTCAAACTTATGGGCTCTGGATGTGGCTCAGTGGTAATGGTACATTGCTTGCCTAGCCTGCATGTGGGGCCCTGGATTTGATTCCAGCACTGCAAAACAAGAACAAAACCAAAGCGTGTAATAGGGACTTCTTTTTTGCAGAGATAAAAACTTTATGAAGCTCTTATAATAAATTGATGCAATATTGGTTTAAGAACAGGCAGATAAGGGTCCTGCCTCCAGGTATTTGGAGTCAGAGAAGGGTGTGGGTGTGCCCTGTGGCAGGGGCTGAGTCTCCCCAAGGTGTGGGGAGATGAAGGGACCCAAGACCCAACTCGTCTTGTTCCTGCTGTGGGACTCAGTATTCCACTGACTCGAGAGGGAGAGAGATGTGGGACCCTTCTGGCAGCAGGCAGTGTGATGTTATGTGGTTATTGTGGGATCCCAAATGCCTGCATGAGTTTAGGCCACTTCTTATTCCTTTCAGATTTGTTGGTAGAGGATAAGAGATGAGTAAAAGAGAAGGAAAAGGCCCTGGTGAGAAGCTCATTGTATCTTCTGGTTGTTATGATCACTACTTTGTTGTACCAGTGCCATTGGTCACTGAGCCAGTGCCTCCTTCTGACATTGGGACTCAGTGCTCCCATGGTGCTGTCTGCCATGTTGCATGGCCATACTTGTGCATATACCCTAGACTGCATGCAGACCTGACCTAAGAGTATAGCAGCTGACAGGGACCTCACTTGCTTCTTCCTTAGATATTGGCCTGCTCCACTAGAAGTATCATTTCAGGTGATCTTAAACTTACACATTTGAGGCCGTCATAGAGTTATCAGATATAGCATATAAAAATACAGGATGCTCAGGCCTGCACATGGGAACTCAATGTGCTCTAGTCAACAGCCTGGAATGAACTCCCAATAAATAACAGTAGCACGTGTTATCCATGCAATTGAGTAATCTTGGATGTCCCAAATGAGTGAAATATCTACATGAAGGAGATTTTCAAGATTCCTAAAGCATAAGAAGTAAAACCAAGAATGAATAAATGGAATGGCATCAAACTAAAAAGATTCTTCACCACAAAGGAAACAATCAAGAACGTGAACAGAGAGCCTACAGAATTGGAGAAAATCTTTTCCATCTGCACCTCAGATACAAGCATTAATCTTCAGGATACACAAAGAACTCAAAAAACTTGACACTAAAATCCAAATAACCCAGCCAATCAATGGTCTAAGGAACTGAACAGGCACTTCATAGATGAAGGAATATGAATGGTTAAAAAATATATGAAAAAATGTTCAACATCTAGCAATTATAGAAATGCAAATTAAAACCACTGACATTTCATCTCACTCCAGTCAGAATGGCAATTATCAACAATATAAGTAACAATAAATTTTGGCAAGTATATAGGGGAAAATGTTCAGTCATACATTGCTAGTGGGGCTGCAAATTGGTGCAACCACTCTGGAAAGCAGAATGGAGATTTCTTAGAAAACTTGAAATGAAACCACCATTGGACCCAATTATTCCAATTCTCTGCTTATACTCAAAGGATTTAAAATCAACATATTACAGTGATGTAACCACATCAATGTTTATAGCAGCTCAGTTCATAAGAGCCAAGCTATGGAACCATCCTAAGTGCCCTTCAACAGATAAATGGATTAAGAAAATGT
Organism: Urocitellus parryii; assembly: GCF_045843805.1. Lineage (NCBI taxonomy): Eukaryota > Metazoa > Chordata > Mammalia > Rodentia > Sciuridae > Urocitellus > Urocitellus parryii. The sequence goes on along the minus strand of NC_135536.1, from coordinate 164,587,362 downwards.
GGTATATATACACAATGACATATGACTCAGCCATAAAGAAGAATGAAATTATGGCATTTTCTGGTCAATAGATGGAACTGGAAACTATCATGCTAAGTGAAATAAGCCAATCCCCAAATACCAAAGGCCAAATGTTCTCTCTGATATATGGATGCTAATCCTTAAGAGTGGGGTAGGGAGGGGAAGTACAGAAGTTCATCAGATTAGACAAAGAGGAATAAAGGGAAGGGAGGGGGGATAGTAATAGGAAAGACAGTAGAATGAATCAGACACAACTTTCTTATGCTCATATATGAATACATGAGCAGTGTAACCCCACATCATGTTTAACCACAAGATGGGGATCAAATTTGTAATGGGTTGCACCTCATGTATGTATACTATGTCAAAATGCACTCTACTGCCATGAATATCTAAAAACAAGAAAGAAAAAAATGCATAGGCAAATAAATCTGTGGAAGAGAAAATACAGTCTACAAGTGGGTCTCCACATAGATGAGAATGTAATGGTATGTGGTGGTATTTCAATTAACTAGGAAAAAATGTTTTTATTTTTAAAATAAATGATGTTGGCAACTGGTTCTCTATCCAGGAGAAAACTACGTTGGAATTTAAAAAAACAAATGATAGATAGATTAAAACTTAAATGTGCAAAGTGACATTTTGATAAGTATATCAAGAAGATCTTGGAGGTTTTAACCAAGATAAGAAACCCAGAAAGTAGAGAACATTGATAGATTTGATCAGAGAAAAATTAAAGTCTTTTAAATGAAAAAGCATCAGGTAATTGAAAGAAATAGAAAACAATTGGCACAAATAGTTGAACTACATACAGAGGATAGATAAAACATTTATGTGTATGACGTCTATAATGTACAAAGTGCTTTTACAAATAATAATAATAATGAGAAAATTGGCAATAAATATACATAATTCAAAGAAAGCAAATGCAAATTTCTAAGAATATATTTTTTTAAATATTCAAATTCATTAGATTTCAAAAACATTAAAACAAAATAGCCAGGAACCACCAACTGTCAATAATAAAGAAACAAATACCTGTTAGTGGCAGGGATATGAGGTGAAGAGGTTGTGGAAAAGGGACCCTTCATGCAATCCTGCCAGAAATAGGAATCAATACAGCTATGAAAGAACAAAATTACAACAATTTTGTTTAAAGGTCTTAATTGGCTTTATTTTTGATTCTAGAATTTGGTAAGACTACATTCCATAAGATAGAATTAACTATTCTGTCGTTACAAGAAAAGGAGGCTGGTTTTATATACAGAAGGGCTTTGAGGAAAGAATAATAATAAGAAGAAATAAAGATGGTGTTTTAGTCACCTTTTTAGTTGCTGTGATGCAAAGACCTGACAAGAACAACATAGAGAAAGAGAGTTTATTTTGGCTCACAGTTTCAGGCCACAGTTGGCCAACTGCATAGTTTTGAGGTAAGAGTGAACATCCTGGCGATAAGACATGGCAGAGGAAAGCAGCTCAGGACCTGGCAAACAGAAAGCAGAGAGAGGGAGGGGGTGCTTTATTCACCAGGGCAAAAATATAAACCCCAAAAGCACACACCTCCAGTGACCAGTCTCCTCCAGCCACACCCTACCTGTCTATAGTTCCCACCCAGTTAATCCATTCCAGTGGATTAATTCAGTGATTAGGTTAAACCTCTCATAATCTAATCTTTTCACTCTGAAAATTCTTGCATTATCTCGTACATGAGCTTTTGAGGGACACCTCATATTTAAACCATAGCAAATGGACTGGTCATTTCAAATTTGCTTTCTTTGTAAGGTGGGGACAGGGAGATAGAAAAATGGAAAAATAACTGATTAGTTCACATCAGATTACTTCAGGTTATCTTTTAGTGGAAGGAGTAAGGCAGAGGGAACTTTATTATCATGCCAATTAAAACCAGCCTGTTTGGGAAATTTGGCCATGAATTTCTCTCATCTTGATTTCTAGGAATGTCACATAACTGGCTTAGTTTCAGCTTGTTGAACTACAGGGTGCATGACTGTTTTGATTTTTAGCCGTAGGCAATATGTATTAAAGAATAGACATCATCTTTGAACTGGAATTTTACTCTAACATTTAATAACTGAAAACATAAGTAGGTAAGACTATGTATGAAAAGTCACTGGGTTTAAGATTTTTAATTTAATCTTAATAGATGTATCTATCTATCTGGAATGTACACATCCACAAATCATTGGCTATGGACATACATGTGCGTGTATACACACACACACACACACACACACACACACAAAGGGGCCAGACATAAAAACTTCCTTTGCATAATCTGCCCAATAAGGTGGCCTATTTGGGTACAAAGCCAATCTCCTGAGAAGGGGGGTTAGTTGTAAGCCATTAGCAGCCAACTTGCACAGAATTGGGGGAAGGGTGCATCAGGCCAGAAAAGAGGACCTAGTTGGAGAACTAACATTGGCTGCCACAACCCATAAAGTTATGTAAATGATCTTTATTTTTCTTTTGACATTGAACCCCAGGCCTCATGCAGATACATGTGGTAGGCAAGTGCTCTACCACTGAACTACACTGCAGCCCTTTTTATTTTTTAAAATGAGGTCTTGCTAAGTGGCCCAGGCTGGCCTGGACCCTGTGATTCTTCTGCGTCAGCCTGCTGAGTAGCTAGGATTACCAATGTGCACCACCACATGTAGCTCTTTCTTATTTATTTATTTAATGGTATTAGGAATTAAACACAGAGATGCTTTACCACTGAGCTATATATCACCACCCCCTTTTACTTTTTGAGACAGGGTCTCATTGAGTTGCCCAAGCTGACTTTGAACCCGTGATCCTTCTTAGCCTCCTGAGTAATTGGGATTATAGGCATGTGTCACCACACCAGGCAAATTCTGTTTATATTTTCATATAAAGTATATAAGCATAGGAAAAGTATGGTCCAGCATCTAAGAGACATTTTATATGTATATGATACCTGACACAGGAGAGTATGAAGATAATACAGGTAGGAAAGGGAAGCAAGGGAGAATGTCATGTTTAGGGTGATTTAAGGAAAAAAGAGGGGAGGAAAAAGAGATCACATTCTACAAAAAAGATGATTCTAGTTTAGGGACAATAGTAAATGGGAAAATGATTTGGAATGTTCAGTGGTAAAATCTGGTGGTGGTCCCTCTCTCTCTTTGGGCCAGACATGTTTTAATTTCTGTGAAGCTGTCATCCTGGGGAAGAACTACTTGCATCTTGGCAGCTTTCTGCAATTTGCTATGAGTTGAGTGATATCCTCCAGCAAGATATGAACATATCCTAACTCCTGTAACCTGTGAATATGAATTTACTTGGAAATAAGTTCTTTGTCAATGTAATTAAGGATAACATTTAGGGTTGACCCTAAATCCAATCATTGGTAAGAAAGGAGAGGGACACTTAAGTTACAGGAGGGGGAGCCATGTGAACATGAGGCAAAGATTGTAGTGCTGCATCTATAAGCTGAACAGAGGCAAGGAAGACTAACAGTTGCTAGAGGCTGAAAAAGGCCTATAGCCTTAGGAGGAAGTACAGTCCTGCCAACACTTTGATTTTAGACTCCTAATACCCAGAACTATGGGAGAATACATTTCTGTTTCTTTAAGTCACCACATTTGTGGTAATTTGTTAAGGTGGCATTGGAAAACTTACCCAACATGGCATTCCAGAAAGTTAGAAGGTATGGGCTGGAGGTGTAGCTTAGTGGTAGAATGCTTGCCTAGCATGTACAAGGCCCGGGGTTTGGTCCCTAGCAACACACACACACACACACACACACACACACACACACAGCAAGTATTAAAAACTCAAAGACAATAGTGTGTTTACTATGTTTAATTCATCATACTATATAGTTTTGCTGCTGCCTTTGAGTGGCAAATCAATAGAAAGGTATAAAATTGTGATCATTAATAGAGCACCATGTTTAGGAGCTCTTGAGGTTGTGCAGCTGGTAGGCCATGAAGACAGGGTTTTGCTTTCAAAATTTATGTAACATGTACATATCTTTAATGATGCATATGAGAAAATAAATATAAAAATACAAATGCATGTGAGAAAAATGAACTTAATGATTGATAATATAGAAGATTTGTTAAGAAGTACTTGACTCAATTATACTTGAAATGGTCTTCCAAATGTTGCATCAATACACCCCAACCAGTGTGTGAAAGTGCTCATCTTTCTTAACTTTAATCAACACTAATTACTCTTTGCAAATTTAGTGACTGTGAGTGGATTCTTCTTTTTTAATTTGCATTTTTTATTTTTGTGGTGCTGGAGATCAAACTAAGGACCTAAAAAATCACTCTACCACTGAGACATATCTCCAACCAACTAATTTGCATTTTTTAAAATTAATAACGAGGATAGACAACATGTAGTTTTTCCATTTTGAGTACACTTGGATCTAGAAATCCTAATTCTATTTATTTATCCTAAGAAAATAGCCAAGGATGTGGGAAAAGGATATATACATAAGATGTTCACTGCATTATTGCTTATATTAGTATAAAAATTGAAAGGCATAATAATACCAATCTCATTGACTAAATTATGGTACAATCTCTATAGTGAACATTTCTTAGTTATTAAAATTGATGTAGGAATAGAATATGTACTGGTTGTATTTGTTTATATATCTTGCTAAGTAGGAGGAACAGATTATGAAATAATCCGTTTTTTCTCTGTTTGGAAAAGTCTGTATCAAAAACAAACTGAAAAGATGCATATAAAATATAAGTAGTGGTTATCTTTTGATAATAGGACTATGCTTAACTGTATTTTCCATTTGTTTGTGTGTGTTTGGTTTCAATTTCCAAATTTTCTATTGTTATAGCACAATATTTATAATAAGTTTTATGAAATTATTTTAAATTTTTCTTTTTCAGTAGGGGGGATCCAATCCTGGGGGGGGGTTTAACAATGAACTATATCTCCACATTTTCATTTTTTTATTTTGAAGCAGGGTTTTTCTAAGTTGCCCGGACCGCCCTCAAAGTTGATATCCTCCTGCCTCAGCCTCCTGAGTCTCTGAGATAACAAATAAGTGCGGCATTGCCTGGATTAAAATTACCTTTTACAGAGGAAAAATAATAGTTAAAAATATATATCTCCCTTCCTAGATAATTAGTTTCTTGAGGTTAGGAACTATGAACAAATCACTTTGGTTTTTATTTTTGTTCTTGTTGTTTGTTTGCTTGTTGCTCTTTACTTCCAATACCATTGACCATTCTTTCTGGCAAACAAAAAAGAACTCAATTAATACTTTCCCAAATGAAATCACAGTACTTCAAACTAAATCTATAGGACTAGCCAGTAAATATGGTGGTGCACACCTGTAATCCCATCTACTCAGGAGGCTGAAAGCCCAAGGATGGCAAGTTCAAGGTCAACCTGGGCAATTTAGTGAGCCCCTGCCTCAAAAATAGATAGATAGATAGATTTATTAACTAAAAAGGGCTGGGAGTACAGCTCATTGGTGAAGTGCTTGCCTGGCATGTGTGAGACCCTGGGTTTGATCCACAGTTCTGGAGGGGTGAGGGCTATATGGCTAACCTAGGATGCTTACTAGAAATATATCCTCAGTGTGAATTTTTAACAGGCAATTGCCAAGCTGTTTATTCCCTGCTATGTTTACAACTTATTACAGAGAGTAATGCTCCATGGTTTTTAGTGCACCTGAGTCTAACCAATCATTTCTTCAACAGAAGACTTTTTTGTTTGCTTGTTGCTCTTTACTTCCAATACCATTGACCATTCTTTCTGGCAAACAAAAGATTTTCCACTAAATAGGTTTAGAAGGAATGCATTCTTTAAGAGCATTTCTATATTCTTAATAAAGAAGCACATATATCTACTTATAATCCAAAATATAGGTTACTATTGGGTTTAGAGACATCAAATTTTGAATTTTGTAGGTGAGTGGCAAAAATTTCCAAGGATTAACTGAGCATGGTGTTGCACACCTGTAATTTCAGCTACTCAGGAAGGCGAGTCAGGAGAATGGCAAGTTTAAAGCCAACCTGTGTAACTTAGTGAGAGCCTGCCTCCAAAAAAAAAAAAAAAGAAAAAAAAAACTGTAAGAAGAACTCCCTTCCCTCCGGGTAGAGATTTTGTCTGGCCTGTGTGAGGACATGGGTTCACACAAAAAATTTGTAAGGATTATGGAATACCATGATTACTCAATGTAAACACCTAACTACATGAAAAAATATGAAGTTATCAGATATTCAAAACTGCCTTTTCCTTTTGACTGAGGGATTTTTATTTATACAGCTGAAACAGGCCCCTATAAGAGATGTTTTGTCTCCTTGACTACTCCCCAAAGATTATCAGAAAGGAATAAACTATCTGGATGTTTTGACAGGCCCTACTTTGATTATGAGAATGATTCTTGTACATGATACTCTTAAATAATAACTTTGATGGCTTATGCGACTGCAAACAATATTATTTTTTTTAAAGTTGTCTAAAGAACTGTTGAACAATATAAGAATCTAGAGTATGAGAGCTGTTACAGAAGTTCTTAAAATTTCTTTCTATGATATGAATGCCTGAATAGGTTTGATTATACAACCTAGTGAGTTCAAGAAAACCTAGGATAATAAAATATAATAATAACCTATAATTTAAATATCTTGTATGAAATATTTCACTACTGTGGTTAAAATGTCTAACATATAAAGATTTTCTAATGTAGCGCAAATGGGAGAACTAAACAGTGGAATATCTATAAGACCAAATAAGTTTTTTGACTTAAAATTCCCCTATAATTTCTTTAGTTCTTTACTTGTTCCTTTGCTGTCAAAATCCTAATCTATTTTATTTAATAAGATTCGAATCATTTTGTACTCCTCTGGTTCAATAAACTTTAAAGTTGCATGTCCTATGAGTTCTGTAAAAGTCCAAATCAGCTGCCCCCAACTTTATTATCTTCCGTGTGACCCTCCCTTTCCTTTTTATAGCCCCTAGCATTTCCGTTTCTGTATCCTGAGGTATCTCATGAAGCAATATACAGACTTCATCTTATTGTAAGTCATAAAACAGTGGCCGAGTCTTAATTAGTGACTATTTTTTCTTGTCATCTTATTCCTGCCACTAAAAACCCCTCTGAAATTATTTCCAAGAATTCTCATCTTACATTTTGCCCATCTGAGTTTGAGTGGTGATTTTCTTGAACTATCAAGGAAGTTGTTCTTTTTCATTTCTAGTATTTTCTTTTTTGAGTCAGCGCTTGCTATTTTGCCTAGGCTGGCCTCCAAATTCTGGGCTTAAGCATTTCTTTTGCCTCACCTCTAAGTAGCTAGGACAACAGGCATATATTACCCTGTCCAGCCACATTTCTAGCATTTTATAATTACACAAAACACAAATGGATTTATAAAAACATTTCTATGCATTTCTGACATATTTAAAATGAGAACATTGGTGTTTCCTCAAGGAATATATCAAATTTTACAACAAAGCTTAAAATGACAGAGGTAAAAGTGGCTATACTGGAAAGTATAGACCCTACTTGATAGAGTCAATTAGAGAGGTACCTTGTGTTACCTCTTCTTGGAACAACTTGGAAATGCAATTTAGGGCCCTGGAGAATCCGGGCAATTCCCATATTCTATATTCCAAATCTTCAGGTGTTTTAGGAGAGAAATAAAGGGATAAAGACAGCCAGGAGAAAAGAAAAAGGAGGGGAAGAACAGGGAACTCTTGCTTTACTTGTAACTGCAGTTCTCAGTTAAACCCGTATTATGACATCAGCAGTAACCTATATGGTCCTTAAATTGCTGGGTGGAAGGAACTAACCTCAGTCTCCCAAGTTGCTGGGATTATAGGTATGTGCCACCATGCCTGGCTAAGTTACAAATTCTTATGAGAGTGTAAGAAGAGCACATCAGATCACTCACCAGGGGCCTGTTGTCCTCAGTTAATCTCCCAAACTGGCTCACTAGATAAATATCTTCTGTCTTTGGAGAGATCTCCTTGGACTCCCTTTTGGTGGCAGGACTGGCTTAGCTAGATCCTCTGAGGCCTACAAAGCATTTCCAGGTCCCAGTAGGGAGGCTGTGCTTCCAAATTCACTTTTCAGGTTGTTGGTAGCATTTAGTTCCTTGTGGGATGTTGGTTAGAAGCATCCCTGAACTCTTGCTGTATAGACAGTTTCCATGATGGCAGATGGCATCCTTCAGAGTGAGAGTGAGGAATCCAGAGAGAAGCTGCTATTTCTACAACCTGATATCAGAAGTGACATCTCATCACCTCTACTGCACTCTGCTCATGAGAAGTTGGTCACTAAGCCCCACATAGACTCAAAGGGCAGACCACCAGGAGGCGGAATTTCTGGGTGAGATTATCTCAGAAGCTGCCTACCCCATGCAAAATATACTCACCCCTTTCCCAGATACTTCAGAGTCTTGCTGCATTACCACATCAACTCAAAGTCCAGAATCTCATTACTGAAAGGAGGTCAGTGTATCTGAGGCTACTCAGATGTAGTTTTAAAAATACAACCCTAAGATCACAGTTCCTTTCCATCCATAGACCCATGAAGTTAAAGAGGAAGTTATTGCTCTCCATTCCCAGCACAGAATGATGGATAGGCATAGGATAATTGCCATAGATACTATTGTTCACAAAGTGGGCATGTGGTAGACACCAAAGAGTCACTAAGTCCAGCCCATACTCAGGGGAAGGAATTATGTAAAGGCCTGAAAACCAGGAGGGAATCCCTGGGGACTATTTTAAAGGCTGCCTCACTCACTGCTGTCCTTTTATTTAATTTTAATAATAAAAGGAGTATAACTTTAGAAAACTATTTTATGAAGTTTAAGTTGTAGCTGCTTTTTAAATATATATAGCATTGCTGTAAGTCTGTATCACAAATTTTTCTTTGGATTAGGATAAAAATTATTTCTGATTATAATACTGGAGGAAGTTGCTTAAAAATTCTATTTCCTTTTATTATGGCTAGAGATCTTATCATTGACTTTTAATTTTCCCCAAATTTTCAAAATGTTTTTTTAAGTTTAATATATCTGTTATGGATATATATATATATATTTTTTCCTCTAGTTGGATTCTCTATTTCATCTTTATCAATGTACCTTGAATTTGCTTAAAATTCAAATTATGTTCCTTGGTGAAACATCAGTCTCTACTTTGAATATAGGAGCTGTTCTAGTTACTTTTTGCATCATTGACTGAACTAGAGAAATAACTCCCATTTCCTTTCTCTATGCTGCTTTCTGAAGTGTTGGTAGGATACTCTTTCTTTCTCCTCCTCTGCTTCTTTCTTTTTGTATCAGTCTAGTACAGTGGTTTTCAGCCAAGGACAGTTTTTTGCTTTCCCAGGAGAAATTAGGCAGTATCTGGACACATTTTGGTTTTAAACTTGGGTGTGATATTGGCATTTAGTGAATGGAGGCTGGGGTGCTGTTAAACATTCTGTAATACACAGGACAAGCCTGCAGGTTAAAGAAGTATCTGATTTAGGGATCAGGGATATAGCTCAGTGGTAGAGTGCCTGCCTAGTATATGTGAGGCCTGTGAGGCCCATGTCCAATCTTCAGTACTGGGGGAAATAATAATTATCTGGTTTAGAATGTCAATAGCAGGAAGGCTGGGAAACTCTGCTCTAAAAACAAATCAGTTTTTCCTCCCACTTTAAACATGAAGACATTACAAAGTTGTTTTAGTCTTAGCTATTATATAAACTGACTTTTCCCCCTAATCACACATTTCCTTAAAATAACAAAAATGTGGAGCTGTGAATACAAACCAGCAACTTAAGGCAAACTAGCTTCTAATTCAATTACTTAACCACTGAGTAACAGAGTCTGAGATAAAGGGAATTGAGAAAAGTGAAATTTCACTAAATGTGCAGTTTTAACACTTTTTTTGGGGGGCGGGTACCAGAGATTGAACTCAGGGGCACTCAACCACTGAGCCACATCCCTGGCCCTATTTTGTATTTTATTTAGAGACAGCATCTCACTGAATTGCTTAGTGCCTAGCTTTTTGTTGAGGCTGGCTTTGAACTCTTGATCCTTCTGCCTCAGCCTCCTAAGCCACTGGGATTTACAGGCATGTGCCACTGCACCTGGCCTAACACTTCTTTTGAATGAGTTACATGGACTGGACGCTTTATGATATTTTATAATTTAATTTTATATTTTAAACATATGCAATTGCTATTCATTGTAAAATATTTATAATAAGTACACACAAACTATAGCAAAGATTAGGAATTTTTTTTTAAATTTCTGTATGTTCTTAGAATGATGTCAAAACAATAATAATAAAAATTTGGAACAATGTACAGTAGTCCCTGTGGAATCCCTAAGATTACTACAACATCTCTAATAATGCTTAAGATTGTTATTATTCTGTGACATTTCTAATCAAGAATCATACCTTAAGTAAGTATGTCTATAATTTTATGAGTCATTTGTCTATATATACAGAACAGGCCTTTAGAGAACAATCCACTCACTATTTTTCTTTTTTGCTTGGAAATTTTTTTTGTTTTTTTTTTAATATTTTAAAAAATGTTTTATTTGTTTTAATTAGTTACACATGACAGTACAATGACCTTGATATCATACATTTGAATCAGATGGGATATAATTTCTCATTTTTCTGAGTGTACAGGTTGCAGAATCATATTGGTCATGCAGTCACATATATACACACAGCAATAATAATGTCTATTTTATTCTGCTGTCCTTCCTTTCCCCCCTTCCCCTCCCCTCCCCTCCCATCATTTCTCTCTACCCAATCGAATATGACACAATTCTTTTTTTTTTCTCACATCGTCATACATGTATTTTTATAACCATGAGGGTCTCCTTCCATCTTCCATGCAATTCCCTTTCCCCTCCCTTTCCCTCCCACCTCTCTTCCCTATCTGGAGGTAATTTTCTTCTCATGCTCTTCCTCCATACCCCATTTGAGTCACCCCCCCCCTTATAACAGAGAAGACATTTGTTTTTTTGGGATTTTTCTTAATTGACATCTGATAAGTTTATTTGTCTCATATTTTAAATATGTGATTCTCTTATATCAGTTTTTATCTTCGATGACATATGAAAGATCTAAAATCAAATTGGCTGTCTCTACAGCCACCTGTAGGCCACTAAGCTTAGCAGTCAAACAGTCCAGAGTCAGATTGCTAGCTGGGCCCACAGTTTCATGTGGAAGGCAGGATTGTGGTGCAAAAGGATGGCATGAGCTTTGTAAGAAAGACCAGCTGAGTTCTTCCTGGCTACTGTATAATCCACAACCACATCGTGAAAGTAAATCCGGCCAGTTGACAACAGAGGGACAATCTCCCTGAACTGACCAAAAGTGTCCATACTTTATATCAGTGACAATTTCACCTCCATCATGTTCTAAAGAGCCAGCAAGAGACAGGAGAGCACTGCAAAATGCTTCAGCAACTAGTTGAAGTTCTGCTTGAGTACACCCATCATCTGTGAGAATGCTTTCTGGTTCATTACGAGCCTAAAGAGTAATAAACCATTGAGAACACATACAGGGTGATTAATATAAAAATATTTCAGAAAAATAAGATACTTTGATCAAAGTCTTATTCATAAAGTTACTATGTACCTTCATTTACTACAAGATTTGACGACAATTCTAATGGGCTTGTGTGAGTCAGCTGGCCAGGCTTGGATCCCTTAACCTGATTGGTCATAGCAAAATTGTACACTCCCTGTCCTGTTACTACAATAAATGTATAAGAATAACCCCACCAGCAGCTTATTCTGAATGATTGCCTTGAAGTAATATATAAAAGTCAAGGCATATACATGTTTTACATTTGTTTTTATGCACTCAGGAAAGTTCCTGAAGACTAATGTCCCAAATGAAGTACTGATCATATCATCAGAATGTTTGAGATTTGCTTAAAATGAGAATGCACATAATACTAAGACATCATTTTGGGAACGGACAATTTTCACATCAATTTTTCTTAAAAGGTAATAAGATTTAATCAGCTTTTTGGTTTCACTATTCTGAAAATATTATTGTAGAAATTTCTTAAGACAGAAAAATAATAGTGAACTGAATAATGATTTAAAAAGTCCATATATCCTTACTACTAAAAAACAGTGACCACTTCTTTTTTTGGAACATATTTCCCCCATATCCCCAGAACTTTAACGATACTTACTTCCTCCAAAACACTTTGTCCAGTTTACTCAGTTCCATTTGCAGATTAAATTATTGTCCACTCAGAATCACTAATTGGCATGGATTTTGTTTTTTTATAATGTACATTTTGATAACTTTTCATGAATTGGCTTTATCTTCAAATAGATTTTAAGTTACTAGGGGAAGTAGGGAAGGGCATGCTTTGAAGAAAAGTCTACTCTCTTTCCAACTCTAGTCACTCACTGGAAGCTCTGCAGAACATCTCAGTGATTCTGGTTGATGCAGTCAATCAACTGTCAATATCTGGAGACCACATTGTTTTGGTTTAGGTGTCCCTCAAAAGTTCATGTGTGAAACAATGAAAAAAGGGCGAGAAGGTTTACAGGTGAAATGACTGAGTTCTAGTTAGTGCGTTAATTCACTGATATGAATTAATGGGGTGGTAACTGTAGGCAGGTAGGGTGTGGCTGAAGGATGTTGATCACTGGGGGCTTGCCTTTGGTGTTTATATTTTGTCTCTGGTGAGTGAAGCTCTCTCTGCTTCCGGACTGCCATGTCCTGAGCTGCCTTCCTCCAGGATAGGGAATGTACAATTTTGCTATGACCAATCAGGTTAAGGGATCCAAGCCTGGCCAGCTGACTCACACAAGCCCTTCCAACACAGTGTTTGCCTTAATCTTGGGCCCTGAGCTAGCCGTCTAAGGATTTAGACCTCTGAAACCATGAATGTCAAAATAAACATTTCCTCCTCTACATTGTTCTTGTTGGATGTTTTGGTCACAGCAACGAAAAAGCTGATTAAAACATAGGTATACCTTTTTGTATTCATCTTTAAATAAAGTAGGATAGGACATATAAAATAATTATTCAGAACTATGTTACACTAAACTTATCTGTCAACTGTCAGGAAATGGAGTTTCCTAGACCAATAAAAAATTCACATAGTAGAATTAATACACACCATATAGAAACCAAAATAAAAACTATAATAAAATATAATATCTGAAATGCTTTAATAAATAAAATCAAGTTTTTTCTTTGATGCCCCATAAGTATTTTTGTGGAATCTCAGCCATTTAGCTGTTAACATTAATTAGTGTTGAATTTTGGTAGTTAAGATCTTTAATATTAGAAGTCTCCAAAACAGAATGCTATTTCAACATGTAGTCCATGTAAACAATACTCAAAGAATGGGGTAATTTGTTAAAGAATTAGATTTGCAATAATCATTGCAATAAAGATCTTACTTCATATTTATAAGTGTTATTTTCCTCAAGGGTTCTCAAACATAATATCTAAGTTAGGCTACTGAATAATTAAGCACGAATGGTTTTAGGGTATTATGATTTGGCTTATCATCTCATAGAACACAAGTTGCTGAGAATTCGGTAATTTAAAAAGGGCTATTAATCTTACCTTGTATCTAATAAATGCAGCCAAATGAGTTTCTGTACAGCCACCTCCCAACAAAGCCCATGGTTCCTTGATTGTTAACTGCAAGACATGCAGTGCTGCTTGACATGTGAGCTAAAAAAGAATCAAATCTGAATCAGACACTCACAGCAGAACCATGAAGAAATACAACCATGCTCTAATATAACATACATCATGGACTAACAAGAGTCCGATTTCAATTGACAATGAAATCTGCTTGGTCAAAGTTGTAATGTGATGAATATATTTTTGGATAATAAAGATTTGAGATTGAAGAAAGTTACTTTAGCCAGAAGTCTGTTTTCATCAATATTTTTTATTAGATCAATATACTGTTAGATCAATATTTTTTCATATATATTGAGCTCTTTAAATTAGGATTCATAAATATAGGGATTCAAAACATCTGGGTCAGCAAGACTGGTGGGTACTTAAAACATACAGACTTTGATTCACCAAGGATATATCCTTGACAGTACATGAATCTTTATAAACTTGTAATTGATATCAGAGTTTATCACTTCCCTTAAAAGTTGCATGTGTATTGTTGGCAGAGAACAATAAACTCTACTAAGAGGTGGATGATAGGTATTGACTTAGAAACTCACTTTTGAAGTGAATTATTCATATATGTTCACATCAAAGAGTACACAATTCAAATTAATTTCTTAAAGAAAATAAATTCAGGGCTGGGGATGCAGCCCAATGGTAGAGTGCTCCCTCGATTCAATTCTCACCATCATATTAAAAAAAAAAAAAAAAAAGAAAGAAAGAAAGAGAAAGAAAGGAAGAAAAAGAAAATTTCCTATCAATGACTTCTTAGATTTCTTGTAAATAGCAGAAATAAGGAATGGCAACCTGGGTTAAGTCTACCATAATACTGCAATTAAATTAGCTTACTTGTAACTTTTTTTTAATACACAGCACATATTTAACAACTGAGCTTCACAATCAGCCCCCCATTTCTGTCATTTTTGTTCTTGCTTTGTATACCCTGCTGAAGTTATGGAAGAGGGGAAAATTAAAAAGCATGGCTCACTAATGTCAAAAAAACTATTTGAGAACCTGTTGACTGACTATTTCATCCCTGCCTCAGCCCTTGGATATGAAATTCAAAGTTATTACTTACCTTCAGCTCATCCCAGGCAGTGTCATTTCTGTTGCAGAGAAGCAAGCTGCAGATAGTTGCTTCATTAGGAATAAGATGAAAAAAATGCTTGGAGCCAAATTTTGCAGTGCACAATTCTTTCACAATTCCATAACTACTAGGAGATATGGAGCCTATGGAACCAATAGGTTGTGTTCCTGTATTTTTTTTAAAGAATAGAAAACAAAATGTCTAAGCAAAGGTGGAGCAAATAACCATTTAAAATTAATAAATGTAAATAAATTAACTCTTATTCCTAGCCAATGTAAAAATTCCACAAAAGCTTATCATTCAAAATATTAAATTTGAGATAAAGTAATAAAATGCATCTTCTTAAACCTCTGAAATTAGTAATCTATTCAAATGACATGCAAATAAAGCAAAGGTTCTTTTGGTTTACTCACTTCTTTGAACATTTGTTAGAATTTATTTTGTGCTCTTGCCAGAGACAGGCACACAAAATTTTGCATACATTTTTAAAAGCCCAAGAACCTTGAAACCCCATTCAGAGATCACCAAAGGGAGAGAGAAGGGAAATTGCATGGAAATGGAAGGAGACCCTCATTGTTATACAAAATTATATATAAGAGGAAGTGAGGGGAAAGGGGAAAAAAACAAGGGAGAGAAATGAATTACAGTAGATGGGGTAGAGAGAGAAGATGGAGGGGAATGGAGGGGAGGGAGGATAGTAGAGGATAGGAAAGGCAACAGAATACAACAGACACTAGTATGGCAATATGTAAAAATGTGTATGTGTAACCGATGTGATTCTGCAATCTATATACGAGGTAAAAATGGGAGTTCATAACCCATTTGAATCAAATGTATGAAATATGATATGTCAAGAACTATGTAATGTTTTGAACAACTAATAATAATAATAAAAAAAGAACTCACTAATCTGGAATAAGAGTGATATGAATGGTTTTTAAAGGCATTACATCTCAATTTTAAACGAATTAAACTATCCAAATAGTTCTGAAATTGAATTCCTTTGGGTATCTATTTAGGGAACATATAGGATTTTTATTTTGGCATAGTAACTATTTTTATGTAAATAGCTCCTTAAATTATGCTAAAATGTAACTTATTTCAATTTGTTGTTCTTAAGTATTTTATCCTTCCAACTGCATAGGCAATCAGTAAAATTTTTACAAATTGCAAATAGAAATAAGGTTATTAAGGGAGAAGTATGTACTGAATGTTTGCAAAATCTCCAGATGTAATTAAATTTATATAAGAAAACTAGACCAAGCTTCTATAAAAAATAAAAATTCCAGTTTAACATTTGAATATTATACTGCTCCCTGAGCAATTTACCCCCTTAGGTCAACTTTCTTAAACTGATGGTATTAAATGTTTAAAGCCATGTTCTAGGTACATGTGAGTTAAAAAACAACAGTGAACTAGTGTGGAAACTGAGTCTCCATGTATAATATTGTGGAAATATGGGAAAATGTCCCATACTTTAAACACTGAATAAGCCAGAACAGCCCATATTCATAAGCTGTAAACTGCCAGATCATGGACAGTTGGTAGATACTTAAGGATACGAGTCTGACCTACAACATCAGCAATGAGTTCCAAAGAATTATTTCCATTTATTCTCAATAATTTTTCACTTTGATGATCATATGACAGTTTTACAAAGGTAAATAACAGAGATATATTTAATGCTTGGCATACATACTGCTTTTTGACTATCTGTAACAAGACTACAGTGAACTTTAACAATGCTTTAGTAACTTAAAAATTGCAGACTGGGCACAGTGGTGCACACCTGTAGTCCCAGCTATATGGGAGGCTGAGTTGGATCACTTGAGCCCAGAGGTTTGAGATGAGCAATGGGGAACACAGTAAGACCTCCACCTCCAAAAAGAATTGCAATCAATGCAGAACTAAATGATTGTCTGATAGGATGTCAATGCAATACTGAAACAAGTGGCATGAATCAGGAGCTCTTCAGCTTATTTTTCTTTGGCTCTAACAGGTGAATATGAACCTTGTATACTAGTGCTTTTAATTTGATCAATTTTTGAGATTCAATGACTCTTCTGCCCACTATAATTCTTTACCTAATTAGTGGTAACATATATTACCATCAGTTCAGCAAACATTCTGGAGCACCTGCTATGGACTAGGCCTGCTATAGTGTTCAGAGTAAATGACCTTGGTTCTCAAGAGCTCAACTGGAAAAATTGATACTTAAAAACATACATGTGTGTGTACACACATGCACCCTTCCTGCACCCAGTTTGGAACAACTATTTGGGCAGAAGTACAGAAATCCATTCACATTATAATAAAAGTGAAGAAAAGGTGGTATCCCAGTTATAAAATTACCCTCTGAGTGTAACATGATTTAAAAGCTTTGCAAGTTTTTAGTATAAAAATTTTGGGTAAAGTATGAAAGACCTTATGATGATGTCAAATTTCTCAATTATCTGTAGAATATTGGGGGGTTAGATTATAAAAGACTCTGCAGTATACTTTTGGGTTGAAAATACACAGAAAATGGCCACAGCAGCTCCATGTTTATTAAGTGAACAACAGGACAACCTTTGCTGTCAGAAATGATACCCACAACATGCTGTGAGGTTGGCAGCTTCTACAATTTTTCAAGATGTTAACAGTGTCACAAACCAATAAACTCTCTGTTCAAACAAATGATTTATTAACTCTAAGGGGCAAAAGTCAAGAGTGCTTTTTACCTGTCACTTTGCTCAGGGGTTCCATCAAAGCCACTCCAACTCTGTCTATGGCAATAACGTGATGTATACTGAGGAACTGTTTCAAAGATGGGTGTATAACCTTTTGGCACAGGACAAGATCTACGTGGTCACTAATAAGTTGCCTTCCTAGGTTAAGCAACTGGTCCAGGGCTGCATTTTCAAGAGACATCCTGTAACTGACCACCAGGGTTCCCTCTCCAGTGTCAGAAAAGTCTCCAGATAAAGACGTACAAAAGAGTGCCACCTTAAGGGCACTTGATTTTTTGATAGGTAACATCCTCATTAATTGAACTTCAGACATTTCAATAAGTATTCCAGGTAATACAGTAGAATCTGTAACTTTCTGACCTTTTAGTGGTACAATTATACTCTTTCCTAAAATGATATGGTCTTCTGTGTTTTCTGGAATTGTAAGCAAGAAGGCTCTCAGGATCAAAGCACTGATGTGATCTACTTCCTTTCTGATGAGCATGCAGGCAGGCTTACTCCTTAAAATACTGCGAACCAAACAAAGGAGGATCTGAGTACTACTAAAGTCAACTGAGATTCGACAACCACAGGCCTCTGACTTGAGATAATTGGTGCAGAGACTCAAAAGATGTTTATTTAATTTAATGACAGTGGTGGGTGTCAAATCTGTTTTTTGGGCATTTTCAATCAGGTTGCAGCAAAGAATGGCTGTAAATAAGCCACAGTCACTGAAGCAGGACACATGATTCTGCACAGAAGTTGTCAGGATCTTTAATGTGGGATGGGTGACTGACAGGTTACTGAGCAGGGCTGAGGACTGTGATGTTGTGCACACATAACCTCCCAGGCCATTGTGCAGCTGCTTCAGCCTACCTGAAGGGCCGTAGCATGATGTTAAGACTCCTTTTAGGACAGAGAGTGTGGCTCTGACTGTATCACTTGTAAGTGGTTCACTTTTGCACAATGAGGGTTTCTTAGCTTCTAAACGAGACATATTACTTCAGTTGTAACTTGTGATGACAGTTTTTATTTTATTAACCATATTTTTCTGTTTACTGCATTGTCATGTGTATTAACATTAAAAATATATTCTTTAGAAATGAAGGTCTGAATATGCAGCAATATGGCTATTAAATAGTTTTGTTTCTGAAGATTATCAGAATATGATTTAGTGACATATCATTAACTGCAAACATTTATTTCAATTCATTCTTCAATACTCTTTTGTTTGCCTACAGACTGAGATTTTACGGACTGTTTTGCAGCCCTTTGCATAAAGTATGTTCCAAGGTGGACACCTATGAAAGACACCCCAGCTACAAGAAGCCAGTTCTTTCTAATCCAACTGGTGCTTTTCATTTCTTCTTTTGATATCAAGCTCTGATTCAAAGCTGCTTCTTTCTGTAAGAAATAAAAATACAACATTTTAGAGAAATAATTCTACATTTTATAGACTGCAATTTAATAATTTATTTTAATGCTCTGCTCCTTTTATATATATATAAAGGAACTCAAACTGTCACAAGCCTCCAGAATATGAGAGAGTAAACCAACTAAGACTTAATATTTCTTTATTGTTCAATGAATCTCTCCCATAAGAAAAAGTACTTTGGGCTGGGGTTGTGGCTCAGTGGTAGAGCGCTTGCCTAGCATGTGCGAGGCCCTGGGTTTGATCCGCAGCACCACATAAAAATAATAAATAAAGATACTGTGTCCAACTAAAAAATAAATTAAGAAAAAAGTACCTACATTTCATTGACTTGGGAATAATACAGCTAGGAAGGCTAGAGTACAATAATTTGAATAGGGCACACTTCTAGAGAGACATGTACTATTATAAAATCAGGAATCTGGTTTCTGAGTCTTAGTGTCAAATATTTTTTAATCTTTTACAGGAAGATTTAACATTATGTTTTTATAACTTTTCTCTGCTTTGGGGTCTGAAAAAAAATGAATTTATATCAAATTGTGCTTGTAAATAATTATGAAAACAAGATAAGTGTTGTACTAATATATAATGTACATTTAGCTGAACCAATCTGTACAACACACTATATCAATGTACATATCATATCTTAAATATTGGCTAAAATCAGAGCTGATTTTTAAAAAATATCTGTATCTTTAGTTGTAGTTGGACACAATACCATTATTTTATTTTTATGTGGTGCTGAGGATCGAACCCAGAGCCTCACACGTGCTATGCGAGTGCTCTACTGAGCCACAACCCCAGCCCCCAGAGCTGATTTTTTTTTTTATAGATACACTCTACCAATCACTGATTTTCAGTTTTTGATGTTCTAACCAACTAATTATTACAAAAATGCTGGCTAATGACAATAAATACAAAAACTAAGGAACAGGCAAAGTAACAAAGAGAAAAAGTAGGATCTGATTTACAACTTTTATCTCAAAAAGTCTACATACCATAAAGTGTTATCATATACCAAGTGGACAAGAAGAAATACAGTAATAGATGCCCTAAGAAGGTGATAAATAGTGTACTTGAGAGATAAAATCCTGACACCTTAATCACAATGTGTGAGAACAACAAAAATCTCAGCTCACAAGCCTTAACCTTTCGAGGACTAGTGTTTTGAAGGCTTAGACTATAATTAGTTATTTTCCGAAATACACAAAATATGCAGCTTTGTGAAGAGTATTCACCATTAATAAAACTAACTACTCATCCCAAAGTATTTCTTAAGGTAGATTATGGCACAGTATGGTGATGTAGACCAAAATGGTGATCTGAGGACATGCAAAGAGGTGAGGAGAAGAGGGAATGTTATGCAAACTGCTATTTTGGTTACTGCTCTCAATTTAGTTAAAGGGCTGTAACCATGGCAACGGGGCTCAAATAAAGAAGGCAACTATCGCCAGCCTTATTCCTAACCTAAAGGAACTTTTAAAAAAAAAATAGCATCAGGAAGGAAAAAAAAAATTTTGTATTTTATGCCAGGAACAGTCAAGATATCGAAGTATAATTTCAGATTCAGTAAAATCTGAGAAACACACTTAATGAAACCTTAGGTATATATGGTAATTTGCACGTTTTAAAATTTATACATATATAAACAATAATACAAACTTTGATTAATAAAATAATTTTTCTAGTTAGAAAAGCTTTTCAATGTATAACACCACATTATTTTTCAAAGTAGGATGCCACATTGGCAACTTTAACAGTCCTAAGGTAACATGACCAGTAATCATGTCTCATGGCGACTAGTATCTGTACAAACTGAAAAGGGAAGAAATCACTGAAAGTGTTGGTGACACCCAAATCATTTTGAAGAGGTAAAAACTTACTTATTCATGGTCACTCGTTTAGACCTCAACAAATTAACGTATAAGAAAAAGAAATGAAACAAAATATTGGGGCTGATTTGGAGAATATGTTTGGAGGTGTCAGTTCAGCCCTATTAAAACTTTTTTTTGGGTGATACTGGGGACTGGTCATTCTATCACTGAGCTACATCCCCAGCCTTTTTTATTTTGAGACAGGGTCTTACTAAATTGCTGAGGCTGGCCTCGAACTTGAGATCCTCCCGTCTCAACCATGTGAACAGCTGGGATTACAGGTGTGTACCATCACGCCTGGCTAAGAATCTCTTATGTGACCCATAATTCTAAATTACCATCAGAGGCATGGTTCTGATTGTTCCTAAATGCACAGGGCTGGCAGATGATTTTTTTAATTGTTTTTCAACAATGGATACTTAGCTAAAATAACAGTAAAACTTACATGACTGCTTCCCAAATTAAGAGATAATATACCATATATAATATACCCAATATGATTTAAAGAAATAAACACAGGTAAAAAGTTTCTCCTAAAAGGATTTAGGGTTCTTTAGAAAAATGGCTGATTTTAGGTCTGAAGCAAGAAATGCACAAATTGAACTACTACAAGTTTTCTGTCAAAAACTAAGGATGTTATCAAAGACTCCCTGGGTTATATCAAAAGGTCACAGGGAAAAATAAGTTGTAGGAGTCAACTTGGACAGAATCCAAGATGGGACAATTTGAGCACTAAACAAAATGGTGGCTGTAATGGATTGAGATAAGTGAAATATATGTAAACTCACAAATTCACACTGACATCAAAAACAAAATCCCTAAGCTACTAGAGCACTAAGTCATTATTTTAAAACCAATAAAGGGAAAAAGAGCATTTATTTTTGTCTTTTCTGTATAAATGTATGTTGAGGTAACCAAATAGTTGAGAGGAAGTTGTTTTACCTAATAAATTACAGAAGGAATGATAAAGAATTTGATACCCCCAATGAAATAATGAATTATGTCATCACACTGGCTGGTTAATTAAGTCCAAGAATCACAGGCAGCCTGCTGCCTGTTTTTGTAAATAAAGTTTTATTAGAATGCAAATAAGGCTTATCACACATTGTATATAAATTATTTTATATGCTACAACAGAAAGTTGAATAGTTGGAACAGAGATTATATGGTTTGCAAGACAAACTATTTGGTCATTTTACAGAAAAGTATATCAATTCCAAGATTAGTGCAGTGATCACCAAGAGATGTTAATAATTTATTAAGTAAGGGACTAATGAAGAACTTTATAATGGAGAGATTAGACTGATAACTTACTTATTAATGTTAGCAACGTCAAAATTGGGCCAGACGTTATATGTGAAACAACATTAATACCTAGGAGATATATCCTATCCATGGAGTCTTCTTATTTTTAAAAAATTAGGCCAATTTCAAGTAAACCTTTTGATTTAACTTCCAGATTACAGAAAATCAGGGGAGAGAGGAATTCGTTAAATGACAAAACAAACAAACAAACAAAAAAACGTGCAACTGACCAAATTCAGAATGTTTTTAAAAAAGTAGACCAGCAGGGGATATTTAATAGTTTTGAAAGAGATATTAGTTATCAAATGCAGTATATGTGGATTTTGTTTGGATATGAATTCCAATATATTTTTAAAGACAAATACATAAATATAAACATGGCTCTGGGTATCAAGTTAAAGTAAGGAATTACTGACAATTTTCTCAGTGTGATAATGCAAATGTGGTTGTATGTTTATCCATGTGTTTGCTATTACTGTTAAAGGATGTATCCTGAAGAGCTACACAGTGGTGCTTGGGAGTTGCTATAAAATATTTTAGCAATTAAAAAAACTGAAAGGATGAATAAAAGATTGGCAAAATGCAGGAAAGTGTCAGAGATGGGTGATGGCCACTTGAGGGTTCAGTATTCTATCTTTTATTTTTAGGTCTGTTTATAATTTTCTATAATAAAAGTAAAAATAAAAAGGGAAAAAATATAGCATATTCTTTTGATGTACTTCAAAAACTATTTGGAATCAAGTGTTTAATCCACTCTAAAATCTGGTTTTAACTTTTGCTTACTCAAAGCCTGTTTAAATATCTGCTTCCATTTGCCTGACCAGTGGTATTCACTTCTAAGACTATCTTAACCATTGCTGCATTGACATTTAAAGCTTTTACTGTATTCGCCTAATCTTTTAAAGGAGATAACTTCTTTTTTCAACTTTATTTCTCCTCCAAAAATACCTTAACTCATATTCCTCATATTTCTTTTTGCACAAGGAACTCCCCCTCGCAATGTTTGACTATACTTATGCTCTTATGATGTGAGTTACAGGGAAAAACATCAACTACAATATACATACACTACCATGTTCTCATGACCTTATACATAAAAATGAAGCATCTAATAAATGCTGTAACTCTCTGCTCATATCCTTTAAAATTCCTCCTACAAAAGGAAAATTTTACAAGGAATATCTGAGGGGTTATTCTCTTAAGTTCACTTTTTTTTTTTTTTTAGAGAGAGTGAGAGAGGAGAGTGAGAGGGGAGAGAGAGAGAGAGAGAGAGAGAGAGAGAGAGAGAGAGAGAGAGAGAGAGAGAATTTTTAATATTCATTTTTTAGTTCTTGGCGGACACAACATCTTTGTTGGTATGTGGTGCTGAGGATCGAACCCGGGCCGCACGCATGCCAGGCGAGCGCGCTACCGCTTGAGCCACATCCCCAGCCCCTTAAGTTCACTTTTTATATTAAATAAGTATCTAATATTTTAAACCACACTTTCCCATTTTTCCTTATGAATATTTAAAAATTAAATCTTGATTTAATATAGTATTGCAACCAGTAATTATATCATAGTAGTCTTATTACAAGTCAAAATTTCACACCTCTTATAAGAAAATTGGATCAAGGTTCTGCTTGTATTAAGGAGCAAAACCTTAAAATGACCTACCTTATGCCAAAATTTAAAGAATGATCCCTACCTCAAAATCCAAAAAGTGTATTAAAATGGAAAATATTTTACAATTATAGGGTCACATTATCTGGAACCCTTAAGGCCAGATGAGTTTCACAGTTCAGAATTTCTTGGATTTTACGAATATAATGTTGTATAAACATCTATAATCAAAAAGTTAGTACATATCCATAGTCAATGACTATGATGTAGTACAACACTCATAATCAAACATAACATTTCTGCAGTGAAATTAAAAATTTCATTTTAAATGAGATAAACACTATAAATTATCTGATGTCAATTAAGATCAAGTTTTATGGTCAAACAAGTTAGGACAGACATTTTGGTTTTTAGAACTACTTGGATTTTGGAATTATGAATGAGGGACTATAGCTCTGAATTAATTAACTACATTCTTTTAATTTTAGTGACTCTCAAAAGGAACAAATTATTTTAAAGCTAAAATAATAGATGCTAAGGAATGAAACAACTCATTTTATCTGTCTTGGAAAAAAGAATGTGGATCATGATAAAAACAACAGCTCATTTGTGAATTTGGCTTTTTTCTTCCCAGTGCTCTATAAAATAAAGTTTCCCACATTGGAACATACAGTTTGGTTGACCAGATTAAAGGAAACTTACCTGCAAGTAGCAAGCCTACTATTTCCCTTGGATTTGGCTCTTCGGTGGACTTGTGAGTGCTAGACTATCGGGCTCAGGAATGTTGTCCTTATTAGGTACTTGGAAGACAGGGCTGCTTTTGATTTTGTGCCACCCCAAATGTATGAGCCCGATTAAAGGTACCATAACAATCAGAACTTTGTAGTCTCTCAAGAAGTTCTGAAAGGTCATAGTCCTTTGGCATCAGTGTACCTAGGAAAAGATTACAAAACAGACTCCTCAAATCGAATCTACAAACCACTACAAGCACTACACAGCACACCAATAAGAGATGACTTAAACAATTTTAGTTATAATATGTAAAAGAGATATATTGTAGACACAAAGGGATATCAGTAACTCAGGATGGGGAAACATACAAAGCAATTCTTAACTTTTAGTCAATGACATTATCAGCCGAGAAAGATACATACACCTTTTAATTTAATTAATTTTTGATCCATTGGGGATCAAACCCAACATTGCGCTGTTGGGCAAGTGTTATAACACTCAGCTCTCTCTTGACTCTTATTTTTGTTTTTCATAATTATGTTCAGTCACAATTTTGAACAGAATAGTCAACTTCTTAATCTTTAAACATGCAGTAACAGGGGCTGGGATTGTGGCTCAGTGGTACAGCACTCGCCTAGCACAGCTGGGACCCGGGTTTGATCCTCAGCACCACATAAAAATAAAGGCATTGTGTTGTGTCTTTCCACACCTAAAAAATAAATTAAAAAACAAACAAACAAACAAAAATGCAGTAACAGTTTAGGTTCCCCACTGCAAAATGATTTAAGGGATGTTTCAGTGAGATTAGAATGACTAAGTACAGATTCCAATTGCAGCAAAAAACCCTGCTTTGGGAGCTCTGAATCAGAATGAATTAATGTTATGTCCACACTTAGGTATTCAACCACTGCATTTTAGAATGTTTGCCATGAACTACTAGTTACTATCAAACCAGTTTGCACAAGATATTGGGGCTAGAAAATTGTCTTGTTATATAAAGCCAGTTGGTATTTAAAATAGATTTTTTTCTTATCTTTGATTTGGAAAGCATGGTCCAGAAAAGCTCTGTTCTGAAATCTGTTCATTTTTGTGAACTCAAGTCCAGATAACCTTTAAAGCTTCCTTACACTTTTATATTTAAGGGGCACTCATTAGTGACTACCTTATAGATTGTGATGATACAAATGGTCTCATTCTTCAAATTTCTTCTTAAGCCCAGAAGGATACAGCCTGTTCCATCCTGTGGGTCATGCCAAAAATTTGCTTCAATTGCACCTATGAGTTATTTAGTATAATGAAATCTCCTAAATTACTATACGTTTTGTATAAATGTCACTAGAAAAATGTCTAAACAGAATTTCTATTTATTTAATAATACTTAAATCAGTATTAAAATACAGTAGTACTGAGCTAAAAAGCCTGAACTGTGTTCTGTGTATTAAAAATAAACAGAAGGCTGCAAGCATTAGGCTTATAAACAAACATATTATTCCCAGCAACAGAAAACATTTCTCCCCAAGGTCTAAATTCACATATTGTAAGGATTCTGCTGCTAAACTTAAAGCACTAGATGAAGAAAACATGACCTACTTTGAAACTGAAAGTATTTTATATGGCCTTTCCGTTTCTAAAGTGCTCTGGTATCCTGAAAACTTTAGGGTCTATACCTTGTGTGTGTGTGTGTGTGTGTGTGTGTGTGTGTGTGTGTGTGTGTATGAAGTGGGGGGATTACCAAGGATTAAACTCAAGGTTGCTCTACCACTAAGCTACATCCATGGACCTTTTTAAAGTATTTTGAGGCAGGGTCTTGCAAACTGCTCAAACTTGTGGTCCTCCTGTCTTAGTCTCCCTAGTAGCCAGGATTGCAGATGTGTGCCACTGTCCCCAGATTGAGACTATATCTTTTATTGCTAAAATTATGTTTCATTTTTGGAGGAAATCAATCATAAATACCTGTTTTATGATGAATTTGATTGTGAAGCCCACTGTGCAAACATCTTTATACAGTGTCTGAGATTTGATAATAATACAATAACTGGGAGAGGGAATTAGGTAACTTGGAGTAATGAGGGAGGAATTCTAATAAGGTTTATTTCCTAAAGGAAGGACAAGGGCTGCACTAAAGTCAAATGGCTTGTGTTGACTGACATGTGACATTCTGGTCCACAATGTACATTGAACTAAAGGTCTAGAAGAGAATGCCATTGTTTGGATAGGTGTTTCCCAAATGCCCAATTGCTAAAGGTTTGGCTGCAGGCCTATCATGCTAATGGAGAGTGCTAGAACGTTTAAGAGGTGGGGCCCAGTGGAAGGAAGTTAGTTTTTCACTAGCTAGGGCCCTTGAAGGGGCCCCTGGGACCCCTGCCTCTTTCCTGCTCTGCTTCCTGGTCACCATGAGATGAGCAGCTTCCTCCACTATATTCTTCCACAATGATGTACTGCCTTGCCACAGACACACGAGCAATCAACCAACCAGTCTGAACCTCCAAAACTGAGAGTTAAAATAATCCTTTCCTCCTTATAAATTGATTAATCTCAGGTATTTTGTCACAGTGATGGAAAGCTAACAGAGACACTTCATTCAAATCCAGTCTTCTCAGTACTCAAGATGTCTTTAGCACCTCTGCCATTTCAAAATGAGGTTATAAAGCCACATTACTTTTAACTGATGACATCTCTGCTATTCACCATTTACTTCTCCATGATCACTAACATTATTCCAACATCTGTTAGTTTTTTTCTCTGAAAATCATAAGCTTTTAGAAAAGCAGCTTACAAAAAAAAAAAGTTTGGTCAAAGGATATAATTATAAAATAGGGACTAATAAACTCTAAATTTCAGAATGAATTAAACTCCTATTTATAACAGCAATATTTGTAAATGTTTGCTGTTCTCTATATAGAGATCATAGTATGATGTGATATATTGTGACCCATCCTTGATAAGAGTGAGAGTGGGGTATCAGACTAGGATCAAGTTAGCCCCCATATTCTGGATATTTGTGAGTTAAAGACAAAAGAGGTAATATATTTTTATGTACACTGTGTTTAATAGACATATTTTCTTTCCATCTGGACAACTTGAGGAGCTATGTATCCTTTATGAGATTTAGATTTAGTTAAATCTAGGAATTACTACCTATTGTGGTTGAAAACTATTTGTCAAACACCACTGAGGCCCATACAGCACTTCCGGGTTACTAATGACTGATTTAAGATTAACTGCTTTAATGTTTACTGAACACCTACGTGTTCTCATTTCCTTGATCTCACATATTGATTTGGTTAATGGAGGTGAGAGAGCAGGAAACTATTTTCTGACAGATTATCCTGTTGTCCTTTGAGAGGTTTAAAAAATGATTAGGATCAGAATAGAGCTTTTTATTTTACAAAGTCCTTTTAGAGTCTTTGCATTTAATCCGCATAAAGAATATGAATACATACTAGTTCATCCCTGCCCAGCAAGGTGGAACATGCACTCTTTTAAAATGGCACTGACATGTAACTTACTACTTTACTTCCCTGAACAGCTTCCCAGCATATTATGTGTCTTCTATTGCCTGAGTAAGGCTCACAGCTAGTTTTAAGAAAAAGGCAATATAGTTCTAAAATTTCATATTGGATATGGGAGTGAGGAAATGTGTGATTCATTTTGTCCATAACCTCTTGTGGAGCTTTTACAATCAAACACATTTTGGGGATGCAATTTTAACACTATTTCTTCTCAAATTTTCTTTGGGTTTTTTCAAAATGAAAATTGGCATTACTGCCCTTTTCTAATATTATAGGCTTACTTTTTAAAATTAGTAAGTAAGGAAAAGGAATAAGGAAATAAGAAAAAGAAATCTAAAATCTTTTTGGTTTAAAAAAGGGAATCATGTAGTTCACTGGTAGAGCATTTGCCTAGCATGTGTGAGGCACTGGGTTCAATCCTCAGCACCTCATATAAATAAATGAATAAAATAAATGTCCACCAGCAACTTAAAAAAAAGGAATTATAACATATATATTGTTTTGTAATCTTTTCTTCTCAACTTCATTATCATTTTTTATTGCTGTACAGCATTGGCTTCTATGGAGATAGCCTAATTTGACCAATTCCTGTTGACAAATATTCTTGTAAATACTGATCTTCACTACATGCTGCTTTTCAGGATAATTTTTTCAGGATAATTCAAAGAGTTAACAGATTTTTAAGCATTTTTTAAAAAATCAGTTATAGATGGACACAGTATCATTTATTTATTTTTATGTGGTACTGAGGATTGAACCCAGTGCCTCACATGTACAAGGTAGGCACTCTACCACTGAGCTACACCGCCAGCCCAAAAGGGTTTTTTTTTTTTTTTTTTTAATCTTCTTCTTCTTATTATTATTATTGGTGGGTTTTTTTTTTTGTGTGTGTGTGTGTGTGTGTCTTTTCTGGAACTGGGGGTTGAACCCAGGGCTTTGTGAATGTAAGGCAGACACTTTGCCACTGAGCTACATCTCAGCCCTAACTTGTTTTTAAAATGGACTTGACAAAAGGTTTTAAAAAATCTTGACTTTTACCAAGGTTCATAGTGCTGAGCATCAAGGAGACTGGGAGATCCAATTTGGGAAACAAACTTAAAATACATACATTTTACCTTGAGAGTCCTTCCCTCAAAACACTTGGCCAGTCATTCCAAGTGGTGTGGAACTAGCTTACGGATATAAGCTAGCTCAGAGATTCCTGAGTTTGAAACAATTTAAGAATCTGCTTATAGTGAATGATCTGTTTAAAGAGCAATAAAAAGGCTACTCCCTAAAATAAGTCATTTCAAGAGAATGAAGTGAGATGGATAAATCTTAAGTCAAGCAACAAAGGGCAGACATTATTTTAGTCATTGAAATGCCTTTTGTTAGGTTTAGACAAAAGTTTAGAGACAATCTTCATTCAGATTATGCTTTTTAATACCTTTCTCTCAAAAATACACATCATGCATTATTCAAAAAGTTTCATATTCATTTTGTTTTGTTTTCATAGCAACTTTGTGAAACCAGAAGACCATTTTATAAATGAGGACTCACTAAATGATTGACTCTAGGATTACTGTCAATTAGTTGTGGCACTCAATTTTGGTTCTGGGATCTTAAAAGGCTCAACTGATATTCTATTAAATAGTTCTCAAAAGTCAAACATTAGCATCCTGTCAGGCACAGTGGGGGTGGTGCACACCTGTAATTCAAGCAGGAAGCTGAAGCAGGAGGATCACAAGTTTCAAAGCCTGCTTCAGCTACTTAGTGAGGCCCCAAGCAACTTAGTGAGAACCTGTCTCTAAATAAAATATTAAAAAAGATGGGGGATGTGGTTCAGTGGTTGAGCACCCCTGGGTTCAATCCTCAGAACCAAAACCAAATGAACAAATAAAACAACAACAAAAAATTGCATCTCAGCCTGACAGTACAGTCTCAGAATTTCCAGGGCATGATGAGGACAAGAACATCAGAGTATGTGGTGGACACTTGTGAGGTCACTGAGGTCAACTAGCCTAGCATGTCAACCTGGCATATTCTGATTCTCATGCCAAGTATGTCAGTGTTCTTAACAGTGGTCTCATGTCACCTGTTCAAAATTAGAGGACAACAGTGTCCAGATCCTCCAGAGTTAAGATTAGCTGGGCTGTTTAGCTCATTTTCTTTAGCTTAGTTCTCAACACAGAATGGACAGGAAGATGTTAATGAACCTAAGGGGAGGAAGCCTGCTATACCTCCAACTCATTACAAATGCTGCAATCTTTTTGAGTACTTACAAACTTAAAGGTCAAGAAAAGAAAATATTGAGACTTATACTTTCAACCATATTCTCTTTTTTCTTTCCTTTCTCTTTTTGTTTTTGGTGTGTGGTGATGGATATTGAGCCGGGGTAGGGCTAAACAAATGCTAGGTAAGTGTTCTATCATTAAGCTAAACCCCAGATCATATTCTTCCTTTAATTCATTTCTAAGATGACAACTTCTCCTTTCCCTAGTTTGCACTAAAGAGATTACTGCTTCTTCAGTTTCCATCATTAGGGTCTCTGATGAGTTTTCTGGAATCTGTTACATTCTAAGCTAAATCAAGTTTTTCAGGTGACAAAACTGGATAGTAAGGTAAAGGGCAATAAGCAGTTATGCTTCCTTGAAAATCTCAAACAGCTGGCTCTAGGTTGTCAGATTACTCTTTCTATGTCGCACAGTGTCAAATCCATCAAGTTTTATTATTTCTCATTACAAAATTAGATCTACAAAAACCTAGCTACAGGGAATATTTTATCAAAGATTCTCATTTTGCCTATGGGGCTTGCTGGGCGCCATCTGCTGGTGTTTGGACACAGTGTAAGGTAAATTAAAAAAAAAATCTTCATTGCTACTCTGCTTAAAATACTTGAAAAACAGTTCTATTAGCTTGAATAAAATATAATTTAATCATGAAGTCATTAGAAAGTCAGACAATTAATCAACCCATCTTCTGTGATTATATTTCATGAAATTTACTGGGACTACACAAAGCCTTTTCTTTTATGATTACAATGTTGGCCTCAGGTATTTGAGAATTTCGCATTCTAAATTCCAATCATTTTTATCCTCAATTTTTAATACAGAAGTTCAGATTTTGGCACTTTTGTGTACACATTAGAAAGGACAGCAAAAAAAGCCAGAAGAAAAGATTTTGAGAATTTTTACCATAAAGAAATGACAAATGTTTGGGAAGATGGATCTGTTTAACTGAATTTGTACATGTATTGAAACATTACATGATTCTTCTTATTATTATTATGGTATCTCATTCTTATGTACAATTTTTTATGTTTTTACACATCCATTAAAAAATTTTTTAAAAAGTTAATGTTATTTTCAAACCTAATAAATTGACCAGTATGGGAAAAAAACAGTATTTTCTTTTTTTGTCACCGAAAATAGAAAATAACATCAGTTTTGCTAGACTTTTCCAGTTTTGTTAAAAAACAAAGACTAGAGATATTCTTTAATTCAGGAAGAACGAATCCTACAAAATCCTACCACTGACATTACCCCACCATGCAAGGTCAGACTGACCTACATCCAGCAGCCAGGCTGATTTATCAAAAATCATCTGTACAGTGAAGGTTAAAATGAATACATGTAAATACTTTATGGTTTTTACTATTCCCTCTTGCTTTGTAAATTCAATGTATTTATAATTAAAAATGATATACTAAAAGTATCATAAATCTTCATATCAAAATATGAAGTGAATCACTGACTAGTGACTAACAAGACATGAGAGTAAGCCTACTGGCAGGCTGGGTGACTTATCAGAGTTGTCTCAGAATTTGTCCATCCCCTTTTGCTGATTTTACATTATGGCTGTCACTTGATCCTGGGGTTGGTGGGAGAGAAGGGGATGTATATCATGCAAGTAGCCAGACTGCTCCAGTTTAAAGTCCAGTTGATTTGGACCTTAGTGTTCCAGCAGTGATTCATAGGTCCCTGGTCTTCTCTGAATTCCCAAAGGACTAATTTCTATTTCTTACCATTGCTGAGATTTTCATTTTTCTTTCTACCTTTGTTTCTCTTTCTTTGGATAACCTATTGATCAGAGAACATTGTGGCTATGGGGAATTAACACCCTTAACATTCTGCCCCATGTGCAAAAATCTATCTGTCTCAGACCTCAACCTCCTTTTCCATTGTCTAAAAGGAGAAACTAGTACTCCTGTCACTAATGTTCCAGTCCCACTTTCTACCATGTCTTCAGGGTTCTAATGCCATAATCTCCTCTCTTCTATCTCCAACCTCCCATTCTTCTTCCTTGGCATAACCACAGCCAATTTTCTTCATTGAAGAGAACCAGATGGAAACTCCCTAAAGCAACTGCCCTTTACCATATAATTGCATTCTTTCAAATAATGCACCTTTTTCTAGGGTATCTTCTCATTCCAACTTCAAACCCAACTAATCTGCTTTTGTTCCATTCTCCATGGAAATTACTCTGACCATAAAGATCACTGCCTTAGTCACTTTCCATCACTGTGATAAAACAGTTGAGAAAAACAACTGAAAAGCAGACAGACTTATTTTGGCTCATGATTTCAGTCCATGGTAGCCTGGCCCCATTGCTTTGGGTCTGCTGCAGCACAGTACACTATGGTGGGGAGCTTCCAATTGCTCACTTCACAGTTGGTGGGAAAAGAGAGAGGGAGAAATGGGATGGAGTCCTAATATCCCCTCAGGGGCACACCTCCACCGACCTAACTTCCTTCCACTTGGCCCCAAGTCCTAAAGATTCCACTGCCTCCCAATAGCTATACAGGATGACTGACAACCAAGCTGTTGGCTTTGGGGGACATTTAAGATCCAAACCATAACAATCACCACCAACCCATCTCTTTACTTGATCTCTCTGAAGCATTTTATGTTTTTAAAACTTGTTAAGGACTTTGGACTCTGTCCCTTCTCAGTTTTCTTTAATGACTCCTTGATTTCCACCTACCTATCCATCCTCATCAAAGATCAGTCTTTGGTTGATTCTAGGTGGTTTCTTCACACTCTGTATTTGTATTATAAAGCATCCACTTAGGGCCCCTGCACCTTCACCTCTGTCTTAGACCTGTCTCTGGCTTAGACCTGTCCATAAGTACTATCCAACTGATACTGTTCACTTTTCACTTGTTCCCCAAAATGGTTTAAAACCATTGTTTAAATCCTTTCCTTCCCAAAGTGCTGTTCTACTTAAATTTCCTATATTTTTTAAAAAAGGCATTATATATTAAGCCATTTGATCCAGAAACCTCGATATAGTGGATCCTGCCCTTTTCCTCACTCCGCAAGTTGGTTTCCACATCCTGCCATCTGACATGATCTTTCCCCATGGCCACAGTCAGACCCTCATTGGCGTCTCAAATGACCTTCTTGCGTAGTCCACTAATTCCCAACATGGTCTCTTCAACAGTAGCATGAGCCATCACCAGGGAACTTACTAGAAATGCAAATTCTCAGGTTGCCTCTGGCCCACTGAATCATAAACGCTAAGGCGGTGCCAAGTAATCTGTGCTTTAATACATTTTCTAGATAATTCTGAAGCTAGTTTAAACCACTGTTCCAGTCAACTCCCACTAATGCATTTTTTTTTACTTTTAACACATTTTGCAAACAAAACAAAAACCAAACCAAATGCAATCCTGTTTCTGCCTTGCTCAGAAGACTTTAGGGACATTTTTGACTGGAGGGTAAAATCTAAATTTCCTAATACAGCATAAAAAGCCCATCAGGATTTAGTTTCTGCCTGCCAGTTTTCAGAATGTAATGTACAATAAGTCCTTTTAGTAGGAATGCATTGCCATGTGGTGATTAAGGAGCTGTAGAATCATACCACTTGGACTGAATCTCTACCTTACCACTTTACCTTTGGCCACCTGGCCTTGGATGAATCACTTAATCTCACTATGCCTCAGTACTATCATTCAAAAAAGGAGAATAGTGACTTCCATATCACAAGGTGGTTGTGCAGTTGGCACAATACCTGGCACTTAGTCTGGGCTCAGTGCTGGCTAGCTATTATTATTATTATTTTGATTATTTGAAAATAAAAAAAATTCTAGCATTAATCTGGAATGTAACAAGATCAGAAGAGGACATGAATGAATGCCCCACTTCTCTGGGAAATCAGAAAGGAGTAAAAATACCTAGACTCTCAAGAAAGAGGTTCTGTGGTTTTTAGGGGCATTTCTATTGTGAAGAAAGGTGTGATTCTGTAATCAAGAATCTAGGATGAATTAGGACATTTAACAATCTAGTTTGTGAGAGCTAGGTAAACTAACTGTGAAAGAAATAGGAACACTAAAAGAGCAAAGTACAAAGATGGGAATCATTTCGTGTTTGTTTCTGCAATAATAGCTAATAAAATTATGGTTGCCAAATGATTAAATGTGAGAGTCCTAGTGCGAAAGAGACTTGACCTTCATTTTCAGAAACACTAGTTATTTAAGAGCAAAGGCTTTGAGTAATGATAAGAATCAATTCTAACCTCCATCACAAATAAGTTATCAACTTTGGCAAACTCTTTCCTATCTCAATTTTGTAATCTGCAATATGGAGCTACATTATGAAAATTAGAGATATATATAATATATATATTATATATCCATATATATAATATTCATAGCTTAGTAAAGTGCCCAGTATGTGGGAAGTGCCCAATACATGAAATCTATTACTAGTGAAGTATATTAGCTCTAATATACATCATATATAAACAGGAGTCTAGAGACTCCTGTTCAATCAATGCCATTAATATTCTAATATTTGATTATAATTTATAAAATTAGGAAATATTGTAAAGATTGATCCAAATACAATCATGTCTCTATGCCCACATCATTTAGGGCTTACCAACTTTGAAGGATGTGTGACATGAATTTTATTCACATGTTCACTTACTCTTCTTGTCTATTACATGCTAGGAATACCATGATAGGCTCAGGGGAAAACACCAAGATCAATAAGGCATGATTCTTGACTTTTGAAGAATACAGGCTTGAGAAGGAAAAAAGAACTCAAAATACTACTGTATAAAATTTCTGCTTCAGTTGATTCATTTTCAAAACCATACTTATTTTCTCTATATTCTTTGAATTCATCTCAAAAGAAAAAAAATCCCTCTTTTTCTTTTGTTTTTGCTTTGCTTTTTGGTATTGGGAATTGGACCCTGGGGTTTGTTTTACCACAGAGCTACAACCTCAATCTTTTTTTTTTTTTGAGACAGGGTCTGGCTAAGTTGCCAGGGATGGCACTAAACTTGAAAATCCTCCTGCCTCAGCCTCTGAAGTAGCAGGCAATACAGGCTTGCACCACTGCACCTGTCTTGCTACTAGACTTATTTCTATCTGCCTAATTCTGCTTCCTTTCTTCATTGGTGATGATCCAAAAAAGTCCTCTCAAATAAATACTCTGTCCACAAATCTCAAAGTCTGCTTCTCAGGAAAAATAACCCAGATTCTAGAAATATCTTGTTCATTTATGGGTGTACATGTTTACCCTTTCTCCCCCCATCAAGCTCCAGGACCTGCCTGCTGGTCACTGGTGTATCTTCTAAATCATTGTCACAAACACTCACATATACATACATTCCTTAATGGAAAAATTGACCATGTTAATGAATGAAACTGCCACACTAAGTTTCTGAAACAGCAACAGAATTTGGGGTTGGTCCCATCTGTGAGAAAGATGAACATGATCTCAAGGGATCTCTTCCATTTTCAATGTTTTCAATCTCCTTAATATTGTCAACAGCCCTAAGTCCTGTTTCTGCTTTCCTACAGTTGGTATGACCATGATGTCAACAGTTCTACCATCCAGTTCCACACCAGGAAGTAGCCTCCATCCTTAACAGCCTAAGAGAAAATATGCATCCTCCCCATTTGGCTCGCCCTTCCCAGTGTAGGAATTACACAGGTCCTGTTGGAAGATGGGACGCATGTGCAATTGGGGCTTTCCCTAGAACACCTTACCCATCTACTGCACAGTGCAGGTGAGTGTGCGGGAAGCTCTATTCCAATTTTGCCTACATATTGAACACCTTTTAGCCATCCATATCTCACCAGCAAGTATTTACAATCTAAGCTATTTTAAATGAAGGTCCTCAGCCTCTTAGAGGGGCAGCCTCCTCCTTGGCTCCGCCCCTAAGGGAAGGGAGGACGCCACGACCTTTGTGTGTGCGCGGGGCGGCGGGGAGACAGACCTACAAGCCTCCTCTCTTCATAAGCTGGAGAGAGAGAGAGAGATGTTCCGCCTGGGGTTCCACCTTTCTCACCTGCCCACCAGCTGCTGCACTTTCCTAGGCCGCCACCGTCGGCACCAGGCAAGGGAGACCGCACTTCACTCCGCTGCAGCCCCGGATCCTGGCAACCTTCGCCCCGTGCGGAGCCTTGGCGCATGCGCAGTTCTGCGGCTGGCGCAGGACTGGTCCGTTCTCTTCTCCGCTCCAATGATAGCGGAGGCAGTTACCGGAAAGAACTGGGGCGCAGTTGGGCAAATTGTTGAAACTGAAAACTTAAACACATCAAATTGGAACAACACATCAAAAGGGTACAGAGTCGTCTTTTGAAGCGCACTTGACGAATATTTACTGGATGAACTGGATACTAGTTAGTCATTCTTGGCACTCTGTGCTACCTGACTTGACCAATCACACAGCGCCTGATTCTGTCGCTCAATACTAGACCCCGCCTCCCTGGACCTCTGCTTTGAAAATTAGGGGGAAAAAAAAAAAAGCGATCGCCAAAATTTCCCCGGATTGGCTGGAGAGCGGACATGCGCAGTGATACCTGGTTGCCGTCTTGGACGCTTCCGCCTTCAGTTCTTACGCAAGCCCCAGGACATGGGAAATGGATGCTCTTCACTAATTAATTTTCATGTCTTGTCTCCATTGTTGGTTCGAGGGCGAAACTTTTACTCTTCTGGATCATTCAAAAAATTATGGAGAAGTGTATCTTAATTAAAGTTTCTACGGTATTGTGAAAGCTACCATTTACTCTGCAGCCTTATCGAAATCTTCCTTATCGAAAATACTTTTCACCCCACGCTAGTAGTTTCCCGGCATTAATAAAACCACAGAAATACTATTTTACTTTCTTTTGATGACTTCAACTACACTTTAGTGTGGGTAACTGTGATTCGTCACCTGCTATTCATATTCGTGACGTCTCCAGCGTCTGAGCAGTTTGCCTCAGTTGCCATTTTTGATTTGGTCTTTATTGAAAGTCATGAGCCCACGAGCGGAGGCCATTTTTCTTTTGGGCTGATTCTTGCGTTATCCCGGCCCTTTACCGTGTTTTGCCGCCATCTTAAATCCTGGCTCTGGCTTCAGGAGAACAATGAAGCTTCCTCGATCATTTTGTGTTTGGGCGGTGGCGCGGGGAGAGCCTGGGAAAAAGGAAGCAGGTTTAAAAATTGAATTCCCCCCAGCTTCTGAAGTTTTGTTTGCGTAACTTGCTTCTTTTTTAGTGTAAGTTTCCCCAACCAGGTACTACTCCGCCTGTGGCCCTGGATAGTAACAAAGCAAACAAAGCCCGAACCCAAACCCGCCACCATCATAGGTAAGAACGTGGAGCTTCTGTCACCCGAGGTGTTCCTTCATTTGAACTGAACTGTTTGCCCATCTTCTCTCCCCGTGTTTTTTTGCTTTGAGTTTTGAGTCTTTTCCGGAGCTTTCTCCCTGAGCTCGTACTTTGTTTTTTATTGTTTTCAAAGAGCTGCTAAGTTATGAAACATCACAGTACAGAAAGCCCAAGCTTTAAAGCGAAAATGTTCAGGAAAATTCTTCTTTTAGGACAAAATGGAGCTCAGTGCACAAGCTCGTCATTGGTATCAAATTATGTGGTCTGCATCCATATGTACAAATAGTGCTTTTCACGGATTATTTGGGGGGTTGACTTAATGTCATTAATTCGGTGCATTCATCGAGTACTTGTTTTAAGCCATAAAGATTCGGCAGTAAATAAATAAATTTTAAAAAGCCGGAAAAAAAAAAAAAAAACTATCTCATAGTCCTTAATCACCCTGACATCTACTAGGTTGGAACCAGGAACACAGTATTCAAGGAGTCTTAGCACTGCAGACTATACAAACAATTATTTGCTTTCACATTTCTCAGCCCCCCTCCCCCCCTTTTTGGCCTGAACTTGTAATAAATCCCGTTGACACTTATTCTTGGGTCCTAGGTATAACCATATTTGTAAGTCAATTGACTGGTGTTAAAACTAGTATTCAAGTTATTGGGCCTTATTGCTCAAAGTGTGGTCCCCCTATGGGCAGCATCAGCAGAACCTGGGTGCTTGTTAGAATGAAGCTTCAGGCCCTACCCCAGATAGTCTGAATCCGAATTTTCTAGAAGTGCTCTTTAAAAGAATGCTGATTCAGGACATGGGGCTAAAGGTATAGACAGTGTATTTTCAACCTGTGTTTCTTAACCATATTAACAATGTGTTATTACTTGTTTTAAATGCAATGGATGTTAGGCATGTTTTCCTCTGATTTTAGTTCATTGACTTGATGTCATGATTCCGATTTAGCATTCCAAAAAGTTGAAAAGAGAATTTGTTAGTCTAGTATGCTTTTATGTTACCCATTTCTATCCAAAATAGAGCTTTTTCTTCAAGTTCTTTCATCCAGTTTACCACTTGTTTGCATTAATAAAAAGGTTATTACTGGCTGGGGATGTGGCTCAAGCGGTAGCGCACTGGCCTGGCATGCACTCGCCTGGCATGCGTTTGGCCGCGGTTCGATCCTCAGCACCACATACAAAGATGTTGTGTCCGCCGAAAGCTGAAAAATAAATATTAAAAAATTCTCTCTCTCTCTCTTTAAAAAAAAAAGGTTATCACTATGCTTTCTGCTTTCTCATATCCTGTGTACATATTTTTACCTATTAAAAGTTGAACTCAAAAGTGTGCATGTGGACAGCAATTCATTATTGACTTGGAAAACTTTGGGTCATGCTTTACCAAAGGTGTTTGTGACACTTTCCTTTTTTCTTTGTTCTCCTTTAATGAGAAATCCAAATCAGGAGTTCTCAACTTTGGCTGCATGTGTCAATCACCTGGGGAGCTTTTATCAGAGGTTAAGACTCACTGGATGGAATTAAGGAGCCAGTAAGGTATTTGAGAGAATAGCAAATGACATTCACGTTTCTCCTGTTTTCTGTTAGATTTTTTTTTCTTCTCTCATGGTTTTAATAAAAATGTTTACGGTTTTGGAGGCAGTGAAGAGTATTGAATTGAGAATGTGTGAACCACCTTCCTAATAACTGATCAACCTGTCATGTACTTGTTCTGAGTTCTAAACAGGTTGTCTAGCTTTTTTTTTCTTCCATCTATTAATTAGGACAAGAATAATGAAGGTTGTGAATAATGAAAAATAATGAAGTCTTGTGAATATTTCACATTTTAATGAATACGTATATTCTTAATGTGAGAAGTATTACAGTATGATATTCAGTACTTCCTATTTTCATTTATTTTGTATATTGTGAGTTGCAGTAGAGCAAGGTGGGCAAGGAATTGAACTCTAGATAGACTCCCTGAGTTCAAATTCTACCTCCTGTACTTACCAGCTATGTGGCTTTATGTAGATTACCTTCAGTGCCTCAGTTCCCTTGTTAACTTAGGGTTGATGTGAGGGTTAGATTATAGAAGAAAAATATTTAAAACTGTGCCTAGCACATAGCTACAATTATGTAAGTATTAACTCATTATTTTTAAATTATAATTAAATCTTTGGGGTTAAAGTTTGGATTATGTATGCAAATTTACTTTGGAAAGTATTGCAGTTTTATGACTTTTCAGGATATATACCTGTTTGAAAAAGAGAGTGACCTAAACATAGCAGACAGGGAAGAAACTTTTCTTTTTTTTAATTAAAGAAACTTAAAAAGCTTTATTGAGATATAATTGTGATAGTGTATATATTTAAGGTGTGCAATTTGATGTTTTTACAAGTGAACACTAAGGAAACCATCACCACGATCAAGTTAACGAATGTAACCATCACCCTGCAAAATTTCCTCTGGATCTTTTGTAACCTGTCTGGCTGCTTTCCTCTGGGCAACCTCTGATCTGTTACTGTAGATAAGTTTCCATTTTCTAGGTTTTTGTCTAAAAGGAATCCTTCAGTTTATGTTTTTTGGGAGAGGAGGTCTAGCATCCTTCACTCATAATTATTTTAAGAACCATCTTTGTTGTATCAATAGCTCATTATTTTTTTTTTTTTTTTTTTTTTTTTGGTACTAAGACTTGAACCCAGGGCGCTTAACCACTGAACCACATCCCCAGCCCTTTAGGAGACAGGGTCTCCCTCGAGTTGCTTAGGACCTCACTAAGTTACTGAGGCTGGCTTTACTCTGGATCCTCCTGCCTCAGCTTCCTAAGCTGCAAGGATTGCATGTGTGCACCACTATGCCCAGCTCATTCCTTTTTAATCATTTAGTAGTATCTCATTGTGGGATATTCAGTAATTTGTTTACTGGTTGAGATCCCTTTACATTGTTTTTTTCACTATGCCCACTTTCACATTGCTTTGTTCTTCTCTGGCTTATTTGAATTAGGGAAAAAAAAAGTCTAATTATTTGGTGATCAAGCCTTTGAGATATGGTGAAACCAAAAGATGACTGTGGTGAAACATGTTTGTGTTTGGGACTTCACCTTTGCCATTGTGTAGTTTTTTAAATTCATCTTTTATGAGTGATCCATGTTATGGCTTTTTAAAAATGCATTATGTGGTCCTGTTTTAGTTCAGGGGATGAGCACTTCCTGCCAGGTTCTATCCCCAGAACTGATTGGGGTAGGGGGATTGGAGAGGAAGCACAATCCGTGTATTGACTTTTAGGTAGATTGTTATCTCTTGCTGTGTACATATGTAATCATTTTAAGCTGTATTAAATCTTTGAAGTCTGCTGTTTGTTTAATACTTTTTGGAGATTGAGAATGATAATCCATGCTCATTAGAAACCTACTAATTAGGTAGCAAAGTGGAGATTTATAAAGCCATGCCAGGAATGTCAAAAACTCCCCTTTGTCTATAGATAGAGAGTACCACTTATATTTTGAGTTGATATAAGTACATTTCTAAAGTGTTTTTGCTTCCATTATAGAAAAGTAGGGACTTGTGTTTTTTTATAGTGTTGACATTTTGTGCTTGAATAAATCAGAGCCTGTTTAAAATTGGATTTGACTTATGTTAATTTTAGGGTAATATAAAATAGTTGTAATGTCACAGACATAAAAATTCAGTTATGTCACTGTTTTGAGTTATTCTCTAGTTAGAAAAGATTGGATATTTTTACAATTAAAAAAATATTTCTGAGTTGGGTGTGGTGGCACATGCCAATAATGCTTACTACTTGGGAGGCTGAGACAGGATGCCAGCCTTGGTAATTTAGTGAGACTGTCTCAAAATACAAATAAATAAATAAGGGCTGGGGGCATAGTTCAGTGATAGAGTGCTTGCCTAGCATTCATGAGAGGTCTTACTTAGATTCAATATCCTGTACTGGGAAAAAAAAGTTTATTGACATATAATACAATACACTCTCTTGGTGTAACAGTTTTATGAATTTTGACTATTTCAT